>NC_025698.1:27858485-27901237 GCF_000633955.1 Camelina sativa | reverse complement strand
TGGTACTATCGTTGGAGGCCAAGACATCCTCCTCACATGGACACACGTCTCTCACACGCTGACTCAGCACACCCTGATGAGCTCGATGAGGAGTTTGACACTTTCCCTACTTCCCGACCATCAGACATCGTCAGGATGAGATATGACAGACTCAGGAGCATTGCTGGTAGGATTCAGACAGTTGTTGGTGATCTTGCAACTCAAGGAGAGAGACTCCAGTCGTTGCTAAGCTGGCGTGACCCGCGTGCCACTGCTCTCTTCGTCCTGTTCTGTCTGATAGCCGCAGTGATTCTGTATGTGACTCCCTTTCAGTGGGTTGCTTTCATCATTGGCTTGTATGTGCTTAGACACCCGAGGCTCAGGTACAGGCTCCCATCAGTTCCACTGAACTTCTTCAGGAGGCTTCCTGCAAGAACCGATTGCATGCTCTGAGTTCCTTAACTCTCTCTTAAGATTTCTCCATTTCAAGAAAAAAAAATTATTTGGTTTCGTATTTGTTCCGCATTTTATGAGAATCTCTGTTAAGACATATTTGTTGTTGCCTTGTAAGATAAGTTTATGTTTTGGTTTTGCATAAACTAGGGTTTCTAGCTTAACAAAACAAGTAAGAGATCGAACAAATGCGAACCCAACCAAATCAATTTCGGTTTAACTAAACCACCCTCTAAACCTAAACTACTCAAACCGAATCGAACCAAACCAATTAAAAATCATAACCGAGACATTGTAGCAAGGGGAGATTCTAAAAAAGAAGTTGGGATTTTTCAAGCGATCTTGTTCTCTCTCTCTCTATCTACAACAATGGATGCTGCTATCTTTAAATCATCATCAGTGTACGTATCCAATACTCCAACTACGAAAGCTATCTTCAACCCGAATCCACCAGCTTTATCTTTGTCTTCTTGTTGGCTCTGCAATTCGTCAGCCAAGCGAATCACTAAACTGAGGCTCAGGGATGGGTCGAATCAAGGGCTTCCTCGTCTACATGCTCTGTTTCACAACGAGGAGGCACCAAGTGAAGGCGAAGATCAAAATGGGTTTGGTTTGTTACCGGCGGATATATTCTCTTTGTCTCAGGTAAATGAGGTTATCAAATTGTCTCAGGATTGTGTTTTTTGTCTGTGGATTTCAGTTAAAGACACTAGCTTTATGGTGTTGTATGCAAAGCTTTGTCAAGTATTGAGCTTTTTTGATTGAAGCCAAAAACTTGAACTTGTAAACTTGTGTCTATAAATATGCAGAAGATTGATTTGGTTTTTGTAATGTGTTTGTGAAGGAGAAGTTTGGAAGTAATGTAAGTGGTGAAAAGGATAGTGGTAATATAATCGATGTGGAGACATCTCTTGCAGTTCCTCATAGTGGAGGAACTCGAACTGGGCTCTTTAGAACCCCCATTTCCGGTGGTGTTCAAAGCGCGACCTCTGCTCATGGTTTACCTCGACCGGCTTTAGCTGTTAGGAACTTGATGGAACAGGTAGAAAGATCATTACCATTAGCTCCCTTTTTACATTCTCGATGAGGAAAGATATTAAATTTTCATGTATGTGTTTGGTTTTTGGTATTACTGTTTATGGTTTGAAGGCCAGGTTTGCTCATCTATGCACAGTGATGTCTAAAATGCACCACCGTAGAGAAGGTTACCCATTTGGGTCTTTGGTAGATTTTGCACCTGATCCAATGGGGCGTAAGTCTTCTTCTCCTGGACTGTGTCTCTTTGTATGCGTCTGTTTACATGCTTGACAGTGGATTCTGTTATTTGTGTGTTTCAGACCCAATATTTTCATTTTCACCGTTGGCTATTCACACTCGGAATATCTTAGCTGAACCTAGATGCACCCTCGTTGTTCAAGTAAACATTATCGATCATGCTATAGCTAACCAAACATATTGGTGTTTCTTCCCTTATTTTGGTTCTCTGAGTGTGGATTTGGTCATTTTCAGATACCCGGATGGAGTTGCTTATCGAATGCAAGAGTAACATTGTTCGGCGATGTCTACCCATTGCCAGAAGATCAGCAAGTGGGTATCTTTGATTTAACCACACAGTCTTAAGTCATACATGAGATGTTGTTACCTGCTTAACACTGTTATTTATGTTACTGGATTTTCAGGAATGGGCTCATAAGCAATATATGGCTAAGCACCACCAAGGACCTTCTCAACAATGGGGGAACTTTCACTATTTTAGAATGCAGAATATAAGGTTTTTGTGTGTTCTTGTTCAGTTTTAGCCACTACATATTGTGATTAAATATCGGAATATAATAACAATCTCGATTTGTTCTCAGTGATATATATTTCATTGGAGGTTTTGGCACTGTCGCGTGGATCAACGTCAATGAGTATGAAGCTCTTCAGCCAGATAAGATAGCTGTTGATGGAGGTGAGAAAAATCTAAAGGTGAGTTTTCCAAAAACCCGTTAAACCATTGAGCCTGCTTAGTGACTCAAAGTGGAATTTTAATTTCATTCTTAAATCATGAAATAGGAACTCAATGCAATCTTCTCAAAGCCAATTAGAGAGCTATTGTCTATTGAAGCTGAGGTAGACGATGCTGCTATCATTTCTGTAGATAGCAAAGGGATTGATATAAGGGTTCGTCAAGGTGCTCAGGTAAATAATATATGTAACAAATTAAGAACATCTCTACAATGATTTCACAACAGAAGAGCTCTCTGTCTGTTTGTGTGTGGTGTGTTCATTATGTTATTTGTGCAGTTTAACATACAAAGGCTAGCCTTTGAGGTAAGTGATGGCGTTGAGACTTTAGAAGAAGCCAAATCTGCTCTGTGGAAAGTGATAGAGAAGGGCAAGTTGCACAATTTACAGAAATGACCCAACGGTTTGATGGATTTGCAGAAATGACACAAAGCTTTGATGAAGTGAGCAGTGTGTAAAACAAAACCTTCATTTGAGTAAATGAAATCTAGACAATTAAATAGATTGTAATAAGATTGAATTATGAGATAATGACAAAAATTGTATCAACATCAGTCATCATTAGGAGAAAATGCAATTATTGAAAATATAGGGCTAGAATCAGTAGCTTTTATAAATAATCTTTAACTTGTAATCTCAGAGTAAGATGCAATTTATTGGAATTCAGGGCTAGAATAGGAGATTCTCAAAAGCTGGGGGGTGAATCCAAAGTTTCTAAAAGTTTTGTGATTTGTGAAACACTAGGAGATAGATGCAATTATATGATAATATTAGGCTAGAAACAGAACTTCTTATAAAATATCTGGGCGTTCACCATATAGTCCTTTTAGAAAATGTGAAATTTGTAAATACGTGGGTGGTGAAAGATGCAATTTATTGAAATATTGGGGTCAAAAAAGGAGATTTATCATAAAATTACAAATTCAATTTAGATGGGCTGATTTAGATTCAAGTAGAAAAAAATTATCCACGCCCAATCCTCACTCGACAGTTCTACCCTGCGCTACGTGAGAATACACTACTTTTTCAATTCAATTTCTTCGAAAGAAACTTTCTAGTTCACTCTGTCAGTCCACTAAAATCTAAGTAAATACTGTCCTCAAAGTATCCAAAGATTTTCTTATTGATTCACAATGCTAAAGTCACGTCTCTTTGATACAAGTGATTAGAGCTAAATATGGAGGATTTAAGTAAAGACTAATGTCAATATAGTCAACCATATAGAATATAAAATAATCTTGGGGCGTTACGAGGTTTCTAAAATATAAAATATCTGGGCGTTCACCAAATACAGTCTTTCAAAAAAGTTTGAAATTTGTATATACGTGGGTGGTGAAAGATGCAATTTATTGAAATATTGGGGTCGAAAAAGGAGATTTATCATAAATTTCGTGGGGTGTTTTTCGAAGTTTTAAAAAAGTTTTGAAATTATGTGCGGGCAGTTTCTAATCCAAACAAGGAAAGAAAAAAACAAAAAAGGAAGGATTTTTATTTTTAATTTTTTTACCGTAAAGAGGAGAGTAAAACAGAGAGACAGTGACGACGATACAAGAAGAATCATCATCATTCCCAATAACTTTCACCAACAAATCAAATCCTTTCTCCGACTTCAATCTCATGGCGGCGGAATCAGCCAGAAGAAACTCATCTCCGCCGTCTACCTCTCAGTCGTGGTCAAGCCCTATAACCAATTTACACGATGACCATCTCTCAACCATCTTGCTTCTTCTTCCCGTGGGTTCAATCCTCTCTTTCTCCATGACCTGCAAGAGATACAAGTCTCTAGCTTGTTCCGACAGTCTCTGGGAAGCTCTCTGTGAACGAGAATGGGGGTCACAGTCTCTGGCTGCTTTAAAGTTGTCATCTTTACGAGATGGGTTTTCGTGGATGATGATGTTTCAGCGAGTTTATAAGATGGATTCTGTTTGCTGTCACAAGATCTCAGACCCAGATGATGATGTTGTGGAATCTTCTTCTTTTCCGATCCCTAGAGCTTCTCATTCTCTCAACTTCGTTAATGATCATCTTGTTCTCTTTGGTGGTGGTTGTCAAGGAGGTTAGAGCTTTTGCTTTCCTTAATCTATATCATCATCATCTTTTCTGAATTCTTATCTTGTTGAAAGCAGATCGATGTTCCATGTGATTGAGTTGAGTTTTTCGGTTACTTTTCTGTTTGCTTGATGTGTGTGTTAGGCACACGACAATGATGGTAGTATGATTATTAGGTAATTGCTCCATTCAACTTGAGATCTTTGTGTATATTGCTTTGTTTTTTTCCTTTCAGGACGCCATCTTGATGATACATGGACATCATATGTTGATAAGAGTAATCAAAAGATATTGAAATGGAAGAAAGTTGAATCAGGGACTCCAAGTGGAAGATTTGGACACACCTGCATTGTTATAGGCGAGTATCTACTCTTATTTGGTGGAATAAACGACCGTGGAGAGCGGCTCAACGATACATGGATCGGTCAAGTCTTTTGCCATGAGGGACTCTCTTGGAAACTCCTCAATGTTGGACCTACGCAGCGGCCTCGTCCTCCTCCTCGTGGTGCTCATTCCGCCTGTTGTATTGCAGAGACGAAGATGGTTGTACATGGAGGAATCGGGCTGAACGGAGTCAGGCTTGGAGATGCATGGATTCTAGAACTTTCTGAAGATTTCACATCTGGGACATGGCACATGGTGGAGTCTCGACAATCACCGCCACCGCGCTCAGGACATACTTTGACTTGCATTAGAGAAAACCAAGTGGTTCTGTTTGGAGGCAGAGGATTAGGATATGATGTGCTTGATGATGTTTGGATCTTGGATATTCAAGAACTGTGTGAAGAAAAATGGATACAGATCTTCTACGATTTCCGGGATGTCCCTGAATATGCATCATTGCCTCGGGTTGGTCACTCAGCGACTCTTGTATTGGGAGGTCGGATCTTGATTTACGGGGGTGAAGATTCTTATAGGCATAGGAAAGATGATTTCTGGGTGTTGGATGTTAAAACCATTCCTTCTTCAGGTTTACAACCACAAGGAGTTAGTTTAAACGGATCTTCTGTGTGGAGAAAGCTTGATCGAATCTCATACGGACCAAAAAGTAGGTCTTTTCACCGTGCCTGTGCTGATCTTTCAGGGAGATTTGTATACGTGTTTGGTGGAATGGTTGATGGTCTTCTTCAGCCTGCAGCATCGTCTGGTCTAAGGTTTGATGGAGAGCTTTTCATGGTGGAGCTTGTTCTTGGGTTCTCTGATCTAGACAATCAACAAAGACCTGGAAAAGGCATATAATAGTAGTGGTGGTTCCTCTTTTTTGTAAATTAGCAGGTTGTATAAAATTGTATTGATATACCAGAAATGGATTTCCATCATTACAAACTCTCTGATTAAAGAGAAACACATAAAGCTGTGTTTTCAAATTGTAATTTAAATATAGATTCTGATTCAGTTTACAATATACAAATTACCATGAACAGGGGATGTAAATATGTAATGGAAGGACTTGTTTTTAAATTAGGCTCAAAGAATGTAATATATCGTGATCTTTAGCACTACAAAATCTTCTATCAACGATAATGTTTGCTTGCCTCATGGATGGAGTATCAGTTTGGTTCTCCACATCTCTGCAATAACCTTCCTCGGGCCAGGATCATCTGGACCCTTGTCTCTTTGTCCTGAAGTGAAGTAAAGCTGTCCGTCCCAATATCCAACCAGCGTTGTTTTCACACGGTATGGTAATTTCCCAATGACATACCATTTCTGTAGAGAAAGCCAAAATCATTAGCGATACACGAATCTTGGACAGGTTTAAGCATAAAGGCTTCAAGTATTTTACCAGTGTATTCAAGTTGAACTGGAAGATTTCGCCAACAAGAACCATCTTTTTGGTTTCAGGATGCTTCTCTGTTGTGCCTCCAACGATTACAATGGAGTTATTAACCACTTTCCAAGCAAATTCAATATGGGAATCAGGTTTGGGCATCGGCGGCATAACTTTCCATTTCATTTCCTCATCTAACATATAGACATCGCTGAATACCACCTGAATCAAAGTAGAAAACTCATGATATAGAGCATAATTCACAGAATAATAGCTTGATTTGCCTTGTGGAAGATATAAATCCATTACCTCCATCCGGCGTGAGCACTTGAAGATGGGAGATCCGGGTTTAGCCATAAAATCACCTTCTTGACCACCAAGTACAAATAGTCGGTCATCAACTACTACACATGCCCTACAATGGCACATAAAACAGGAGGACTTAAGATTTATTTCGTCAACTGTTTTACACACAATAACTTGTTAAAAGATCACTGTTAAATAATAACCTGTGAGGTCCTCCACGAGGGATTGGGATTTCACTTCTCCACTCATTTTCCAATGGTTGGCCATCTCTAACCGCAATGCTCCAATGTTCAAGTCCAGGTGTAAATCTATTCTCCTTGCTTCCGCCCATCACATGGAGTCTTCCTCTCCAAAGCTGAGTAGCCGGTGCATACCTGAAATGTTAAAATTGGCAAATCATTTCTCTCAACATTGTCCATCATCAAAAGAGAAACACATAGCATAGTATAATGAAAAAACGTCGAAGCTGTATCTTCTTGTTACACAGTACCTAGGAACTGGTAACGGAACAAAGTCCTTCCATGTATTTGAATCGGTATCAAGCACAAATGTTTTAGCTGTAGGACCTCTGCACTGCGGACCAAACTGACCAGTAACAATATAAATGTATCGCCCATCCGTTACCATCCCTAAATGAGAATGAGCCATCTCTTTAGGCATATTGAATCTTCCTCCCCACGAGTTAGCCGTGAAATTGTAGATATCAACATGTGAATGCACAAGATTAATGTTTCCATATCCAGCAAATACATATAGAAGATCCCTAATCTGAATTGCAGCTCCATCTAGACGAGCTACAGGTGAAGCTGCCATCTTCTCCCATTTCAATTCAGGAGCTGGCAAATCTTGAAACGTGTTAGATAGTTTCCTCTCTTTCACACTGTCCTTCTTCTTCTTAGTATCTTTCTCCTAATGAAAACATCAAAAACAGAGTAAATTCACCACTCACAACCTCAATGCAAGTAGTTAAGCAAGAATCATATTACTGAAGCTAGATATTGCTAATTTCAGATGTCGAGATCTTAATTACATCAACAACAGATCACACAAACTCACCTGGCCGGGAACGATTACGGTGGTAAGGGAAGAGGGTAGAGATAATCCGGCGGAGATTGCGACGGAGGAGAATCTATGAGAAGTAGCCCAGAGGAAGTCGGCAATGAGTCCGGTAGCTAAAAGCGCGATGCACGAAACCAACACTACCTTCCCGTACTTGTGCTTCCTCACCATGTCTCTCTGTCCTCTCTCTCCTAAATTGACATAACCCTTTTTAGAGTTTCAGAAATATCGTATAAATTTTAAACCTTTTTGATGTTTTCTCAGACGAGCTTGATGACGGATCTTGATCTCCGAGATAGTGTTCCTTCCTACCACCGGCAGTGAACATTTATGATTAAACCAATATAAACCAATTGATTAATAAATCGAACCAAACCAGAAATTAAAATGTCCACACCAAACCAAACTAAACCAATACACAAAAACATCATATACATAAGGTTTGTTATCTTGACTCTGATAAGAGTTATAAGTTATCCATTACACATAATATGCAAAAGAACACACATAAAAATCATAGCAAGGTTAATATTTGTGACATTGATGTGTCTGTCTCCATGAGATCCTCTTGAAGAGGTTACAGAGAGGATAGTTTAGACACAAGTAGTTAAAGCAGAAACTCCATTATTAGTATGGTTTCTTCTGGTTTTCCATGTTCTAATCATTGCCAAGCTCTTCTCCACCTTCATGATACGTGTCTCCATCTTCAGTTGTATCTCCTTTATTGAAAGCTTTCTATTTTTCAATCTTTCATCAATATTGTCTTCTTTCTCAGCTTCACTGCACAAATTCTCATTGCATCTCTGCTTTTCTCCATCTTCATGGACCAAACACTCTTCTTCCTTGGTTTCGTTTAAATGAAGCTCATCATCACATGTTTGCCTCGTCTCTGGTGGTGACACAACAGTGTTAGTTTTACCTCCATTAGAATCAACAAGAGAATCTGAAGAGTTGTTTTCATTAGATGAACTCTGAACCGTACTATTCTTAGCTTTACTTCCACTTTCGTCATTTCTTTTAGATTCACTAATTGGAGCAATGGTAATGTCATCATCTTTTTCATCGTCTTTGTGATCCATAGAACTCTCATCATCCTCACGAGCTCGCTTGCTTCCCTTGTTTCTTAAATGCTCACTTGTTCTCTTCATCAACTCCTCCTTAAACAACTGACTAAGTGGTAATTCTGATGAAGCTGATGCACCACTATCACCAATCTTGTCTTTCTCTATCTCGAATCTCAGTTTTTTCGCTAACCTGCGCGTCTTAAATCTTTTGACTTTCCTAAGAAAGCTCTCTCCCCACTTCTGAAGCACTTGACCCAAAGGCTGCACATCATCATCATCATCATCATCAACAATTCTATTACTTGCATTAATAGTTTCAGTTGATTCTGAAGGACTCAGAAACTGTGAAACAAATTTCAACCACCAGTCTTGATATCTTTCAGTAACAGAAGGCGTAGCAAGACAAGAAGGCATGTACAGCTTTACACCATCAAGAGACTTATCGTAATCATCCCATGCCTCCTTTTCTGTGAAGCTTCTTTGATCGGTAACTAAGCAAGGAAGATCTTGAGTCAGCCCGAACTGCATTGCCCCTCGATTCGGATAGTAACCCTCCACAATACCAATCCCAACAAGATGAGAAACTCTCATACATCGAGAAAATGAAACAAAGTCATCATCAAGATTGTCATCAACAGTCATCCACATAGCTTCTTCAGGGTAAAACCGAGGAAGGTTCCAATTTGATATATCATGGTTTTTGTGGTTTTTAACCATGATATAAGGAGTGTTTTAGAGTCTTTTGATTTGTTTTCTAGGATGATTTTGAGTCTTTGCAGGTTTTCTAGGACTTTGGCACACAAGCAGCAAAGTGTAGCAATTTGGATCATTTTGGAGCATAAATCTCGAAGAATCAATTTGGACTCAGATCAAAGAAATGGCATCGATCGACACCACTTAGGAGCATCAATGGACACCCTCTTTAGCCGATGAAGAATCACAAATTTGGAAATTTTACAAAGTTGCCCAAAGTTTTCCATAATTGCAACACAAGTCCCTAACGTGTTTTAGGACATATTTATAGTGTTTTTGGGTTTTATAAACCCTTAAGTTTTATTCTAGCAAGTTTTATTTTCTGCAACCCTGTGAGATTTTGAGAGCTTTGAAGAGAGAGATCTGCTTTGAGAGAAGAATTTTTGAACTCCCTTTTACTCTTTTAATTTCAATTGCTTATTATTCAGAATTATGTCTTGTTCTTCATTAAATATGTCTGAGTAGTTTGCTTGTTAGGTTCAGGGTCTTTCATAGGTTTTTTATGATTTATTAAATCTGTTATTTTTAGGATTCATTATCTTTCTAGATCTTCATCTTATGTTGTTCTTCATATTAATTCTTGATTGATCACCTAGAATTAATACTTTAGGAAAATAAATTGATATGAGAATATAATTGATTTTCCTGATAAAACCTTTTGATGAGCAAAATTACTTCTTGCAAAGAGATTTGATTTAGTAATTTTGTGAACAATCTAACCTGTTTTTAAAACTGATTTTTAACCTAGAATTTTACAAAGAGATTTGGATTTTCTGGTTTTAAATTTAGATAATATTTGCAGTGAGAGCTGATTTATTTTACAAAAGAGTTTAGAGTTCTAGATCTATTCTTAATTGCTTGAATCCTAATAATTTCTTGATTTAATAATTTGTAATTTCCTGAGAAATTCCCTAGGCCTAGCTTTTTGATCTTCTGAATTTACAAAACTTTTATTTAATATTTTGCATTGCTTTTCTTAATTTAAATCAACTATCCTTGTGGAATTTGACCCCTAAGTACTGCAGTGACCTCTTAATTTGAGAGAGTAGCTCTAGGTTTTAATTTGAGCATATCACAATTCTTTAAAGGTTTAGTGTAAGGACGCCAATCGAAATCACCAAGATTCAATCTCACATTCTCAGATGTTTGAAACGGATAGTCCCACCGAGCTATTCTAGGTTCACCTTTTGGTATCTCTCTAGCTTTTGGTCTGGTATTCTTGAATCTCTCCCATGCCCATACTTGGACTAACTTAAACAGTGATTTCAGAGTAACATTTCTAGTGGATTTTTCACTAGCAAAAGCTTGAATTTGACCCAAATCACTGTATAGTCTTGCTAGAACAGCAGGAGCAAGAGCAATCCTATCACCTCTAGCTAAACGAACAGCGATAGGGACAACATTTTTCGAAATAGAACGACGAGACATATCCGGGAAAACGAATTGCGAAAGCCACATTACAAGGAAAGCTTCATGCTCCATTTGATCACCTCTACCCAAGAAGTTCGAAATCCATAATCTTCGTCTCACTAACCCATCCTGGCCTCTATTCTCATACCTAGCTTTCTCCAGTTTCTCTACGGCATCTCCCATCTCTGAGCTTCCTCCTAAAGGGGCAAAAACAGGAGAACCCAAAACAGAAAACCCTAAAAGAACCATTACATCTTCGAGGGTTATCGTTGCTTCACCCCAAGGGAAGACGAATGATTTGGTTTCAGGACACCATTTCTCAACAAGAGCTAGAATCAAAGACTGATTTTTAGGGATTTCGTATGCCGATGCCTTGATTGCCTCAAAAATCCCAGCTTTTCTCCAAGTGGGTTCGTGCAAAGCTTCCATTTTTTTTAGCCCATGATTTGAAATCACGACCTGCAGACCAAAACCCATTGAAAGAAATCCTAGAAAATGACTCCTTTAGGCCTGATGAAGAAACACAGAGACGGTGACGAGGAAGCTCAGCTACAGCACCATCAGTGGAGGAGGTTACATAAGGTTTTCGAAAACGGGTTTCAAACAAGTTACCCTCTTTTTGATTTCCTCCCGGACTTGAATCCATCAAGGAGAAGATAGAAGATGAAAGCAAAGCTTTTTTTGTGTGTTTGTTTCGAGACCTTTTTTGAAGAGAAATTAAATTGTGTTCTCTTTTTCATTTTTGAAATATGTCAAATCAAAATCTATGTTGCAGATACAGAGAAAGATGCTGGCGTGGGAATGGAACCGTTTCCTTTATATGGTAACTAGAAGTAATTAAAGTCGCCATAAATAAACACAATAGATCTAAGTTATCTAACCATGCTTAACCATTCGGTCCGGTTTATTTAATCTTTTTGGTTATTCCATAACTTTGATTGGTTCAGTTGGACTCTAAAGAAAGCGAACCTAAAACTGTTGGGCAAAATCCTGTTTGTAGATGACATATTATCCTAAAACTCTAGTGTTCTCTTTAATCTTCTCTTTGTGTTCCATTGCTATGTACGACCTCTTTGCTTCTTTTATATCCAACTCTCTCCTACTTCCTTCTTTTCTGCAAATCAAAGATGTAACAAAACAAACAAAACCGAAATGGAATTAGAATACAAACAAAAAAAAAGAGTAAACGATTTTTAAAAGGAGTTTCAGGTTTCTTCTCATGGTCGAAATTGCTCACCTTTCACTTGTTGTGCTGCCTAAACTAGGCTGCTTGATCTGATGACACTTCCTTATCTTGCTCGGTATCAGACTTGGTTTGCGGTGTTTTGCTAGATTGTTTTGGGAAACGAAGCAAGCTATTCTCCACACGCCACTCTCGCCTTGACAAAAAGATAAATAAACTGTCAATACGTAAGAACTAAAGTAACCTAGTTCAGTAACAAGAAGACTTAAAAGCCTTGATTGATCTTATCACTCATATTACCCTTCGAACATATAGCTACTGTAATCATTTTCTTCGTTGCTTTTTTCTACTTGCTCAACTCTATCACTATTGCCTGACCAAAGGAAAACAAGAGAGGAAAAGAATGAATAAAGACCAAAACACACAAAAGAGCTTGAACGTAGAGAGCACAACAACAACCAACCTTCCTTGACTTGAGACAGTAAATGAGCGGGCGAACCGGTAGAAGGACTATGCTTGTGATGGTGAATAGAGAGATTCTCCATTTCAGGCAAAATTGTACATCAGCTTGCTCGGTTTCCCTTCGCAGCATCTCCTGTGTCTTGCTCCCTGCCATTGTTTCACAGAACTCTAATAAGAAAGCGAACCCAAGAGACGAAAAAACTCGAGGAAAAGTAAAGAGGGATCAAGCAATACCTTTCTTCTTTCCCCTTGTATGGTTTAACGGTCACCCATGAGCTACCGATGAGATGAGGGTTTTGTCGAGCCAATATTTTTCCCACGGTTTGATCATTAGCAAAAGTGACAAACCCAAACATCCGTTTCTGCTGATATGGAATGTCTACATCTTCCACTGCTCCAAATTTGCTACACATTAAAAACCCACGAGTCTCAAAACAAACACTAAAAAGAGCCTACCTCATATCGATAACCTGATTTTATCGCAACACATAAGTATTACCTGAAATAATTTGAGACGTCTTCATCAGTGAAGGAGCTTTCAGGTGGAAATGTCAAGTAAATGTTTCTAGAGACTGAATCTTTTCTTTGCTGCCTTCTTGGACTATGACAGTAACCACCTTCTACTCCAAGTGTATTCGAAGTTAAAGAAGGAGACAAAGGGTTTCCTCTGACACTGAGTGTACTCGAAGTTAGGGAAGGAGACAAGCGGTTTCCTTTCAGTATCCTTTTACCCACACAACTGAGTCACCGATGACATGAGAGTTTTCTTCATCCAATATGGTTCTCACGGTTTCAGCATTAGTGAAAGTGACAAAACCAAACTTTCCTTCCTGATGTTTTGGAAGATCCACACATTTCACTTCTCCAAATTTGCTACACATTCAATAAATAACCATGACTGTCAATTGTCAAAACTCAAAACAATCAATAAACACTTCCTCACATCATTAACTTGTATTACCTGAAATAAGTTGAGACGTCTTCATTTGTGAAGGAGCTCTTAGGTCGAAATGTCACGAAAATCTTTTTAGAGACTAAATCTTCTCTTTCATGGCTTCCGGGACTAGAACAGTAACCTTGTCCAAATTGTCCTGATCCTTGTCTAAAAGAACCATCACCACAAGCAAAACCAAGCCCCAGATCTCAAAACTTATTTCTTGATACAGAACAGAATCAACAGAAGAAACCAACACCAAAGTTAAAAAAAAACAGGCCTCAAGCTACAATGCTACTACACTTGTTTCGTAAAGTCTCTGCCTTTTTCTTCACTATTAAGCAAACATATATCAAGAGAAAGCAAACAAAAATCCCAATCTTACCTGTCCGACACTGGAGAGCCAAAAGCCCCCATGAACTGATCAGCAATCATTCTTTGTTGCTCACTCGGCGACCTAAGACCACCTTCTCCTCGAAATTGTCCTGATCCTTGTCTAAAAGAAGAACCACCATAAGCAAACCCAAGCCCCAGAGCTCAAAACTTCTTTCTTGATACAGAAACAACAGAACAAACCAACACCAAAGTTATAAAAACTGGCCTCAAGCTACAATGCTACACTTGTTTCGTAAAGTCTCTGCCTTTCTTTACTACTAACAAAACAGATATCAAGAGAAAGCAAACATAAATCTCATCTTACCTGTTTGACATCGGAGAGCCAAAATCCGCCACGGACTTAGCAGCAATCATTTGTTGCTCACTCGGCAACCTAAAACCACCTTCTGCTCTAAATTGCCCTGATCCTTGTCTAAAAGAAGAATCACCATAAGCAAAACCAAGCCCCAGATCTCAAAGCTTCTTTTTGATACAGAAACAAACACCAAAGTTAAACAGACTGGCCTCAAGCTACAAGGCTACTACACTTGTTTCGCAAAGTCTCTGCCTTTCTTTACTAGTAACCAAACATATATCAAGAGAAAGCAAACATTAATTTCATCTTACCTGTTTGACATCGGATAGCCAAAATCCGCCACGGACTTAGCAGCAATCATTCTTTGTTGCTCATTCGGCAACCTAAAACCACCTTCTCCTCCAAATTGCCCTGATCCTTGTCTAAAAGAAGAATCACCATAAGCAAAACCAAGCCCCAGATCTCAAAACTTCTTCTTGATACAGAAACAACAGAAGAAACCAACACCAAAGTTAAAAAATTTGGCCTCAAGCTACAATGCTACTACTCTTGTTTTGTAAAGTCTCAATCTTTCTTCACTATTAAGCAAACATATATCAAGAGAAAGCTAAAAAAAATCCCAATCTGACCTGTTCGACATCTGAGAGCCAAAATCCCCGACGGACTGAGCAGGAATCATTCTTTGTTGAGTCGGCGACCCAAAACCATCAACTAAACCGCCTGGTGGAAACTGATACGCATCAGTTGCCAAGAAACCCAACTGTTGTCGTTGTTGCGACGAACCGTCATGAAAGGGACTAGAATAGAAGTTAGGGTTATCTCTGATTAAGGAAGGATGCAAAGCTGCGTTGTTAGGGATCCTCGAGAAATCCAAAGCTGCCGCTTCTGATCTCTTGACTAAGAAAGAGGATTCACTTACACTATATGATAGTTGCTACATTAACAACTAACAAGGTCTGTTTCTGAAATCTTCCTGTTTTTATTTTCTTATGGATCCGACAATGTACCCTTTGTAATAACATGTTTCTTTCTCGTATGTGCATATTGGCCATGGAGGATACACAATGAGCCAAGTGAAGAGCCCATATGTTTGTTCTGTTGACTGGTGGACTCGAGGCAGGAGTTTGCAGAGCCAAACTGTGACACCCTAGTTTCAGAAACTTGCGGAGAGGTTTAAAATAATTGATTTGGCCACCTATGTCATCAAAGTGCAATTATCTTTTCGGTCAAGGGTCCTAAGAGAACTCCAGAGTTAAGCGTGCTTGAGTTGGAGTAGTCTCAGGATGGGTGACCTTCTGGGAAGTGATTATCGCAACTATGCGAGTGATGACAAAACACAGGAAAATATCATGTGGTGAATTGTAGGGATGGTAACAAGCCTTTAAAACCTCTCCGACGTAACAAACCAGTCGTCGGATAAGGATGGGCTCACGGGCCTAATGAGAGGATGTGAGGCCCATTAAGGAAAGTGGCCCTATGGACTAAGATTGGACATGGGCCCACTGAGAGGTTGGCGGTCGGGGCGTTACACAAACTCAAAGGCCAAGGTTCCATTTTTAGGCTTTGGAGCTGCAAACCAGCATAGAGCGTAACAAACTACCAAACCATTTTCTTTCTTGCTGGTTGATGTATCTCTTTACGTTGTTTTCATCATCTAAACTCTAGTTGAATATAGGTAGATGCAGAATTCAAAGTCCAAGATATGAAAAAGAAATACAATGAATTAGAAATGAGAGAGAAGGGCAATGTAAACTTAAGTTTAGTATTAGTTTCAAGTGATGTTCATATGAGGTTTTGATTTTTATGTTTCTTCTTAGTATTTATTTAACTCAACTGTTATACATTGCAGGGTTCTTCTCTTGTGGCTCAATGTCGATAACATGACATACAAGAAGAATCTGATTACAGTGTCACAAATATCACTCTCCTCCATTAATCACAGCCACTCTCCTTGCTTCTCAAGCAGTTTATCTTGGCTTCTCACCGCACCTCTCAGGTCTGTTCTCTTTTTAATATCTGATTTGGGTTTTGCGGGTTGAGCCAAAAGCATGTGACTTTCTTTTATTTCCCTTAAGAGACTATGTTTCATTGGTACTAATTTTTGGGGTTTCTTTAGGTTGGAATTTGAAAAAGGACGAATCTTTGTTTCCAAGTTGATTGTTTCTTTTGGATTTACATTACAAACTCTTTGATTTTGTAAAATATGTTGAATATTTCTGAATTATGTAAAATATTTTTGTTTCCTTTTTAATGTAATATAAGTAATTAAAATAATTGTTTTGTCATTTTATATTATTAAAATTTGATAATTAATAGCAATAGTTTAAAAAAATAATTATTTTAATGATTGAAAAACCTTCATAGGATTTTTCTAGTGGAATGATGATTTTGTTTTAAGTTGTTAGTGGATTGCTTTGATTAATTTAATATTTATTAATTATATGATTAGTTTAATTTAGAGCAACTTAGATGAGGTGCTCCATTGGAGATGGTCTTAGGATGATTTCACCGATGGCAATCTAACAACCGCCATATATGATTATGAACTAAGTTTTGTCAAAAATATATTGGAACAAACCATGAGAAAAATGTTCTTCTGACCAGACGACACTAATTCGAAAAGTAAGAATCGCACAAGATAATCCAATCGCTTCATTATGACCAAAACCAAGTTATAGTCGGTATTTTATGTCATATATCTAAGCAAATTTGATTCACTTACCCGATAATCTTGTGTTGTAAAGGTACATGAATCATTTGGTTATGGCTAAATCTATTCATTTTGTTTTGAATATTTCGAATAGAGAATTTTGAATTCATTAGAGTATTTTAGAATTTTGGTTTGAATTTGGTTTCATTCCACCAAGATAGATTAGAACATGAAACAATATGTGATCTTAATTATAAGCTTATGTGGATAAAATTAACCTTACAACCATCGTAAGTGATAATCGAAGTCCTTCATTATGCTAATAACTTTAAGTAATAACAAGCGATTTTAGTTAGATCTACCACATTTGATATAAAATTTTTCCATTCTACCACAATCACAAACCCTTTTCTATTCTACCACAAGGGGCAATGCAAATGACAAAAATACCCATATATTTATTGGGTGGAAATATAAAGAAATTTGTTGTTTATACGACAAAAACAAAGACTTAACATAGATCATGCGACGACTCTTATAGCTTCGGACTTGGCATTTATTGCATCGTTTAGGTAAATTGGCATTTAATGTGGTCAAAAGCAAGGATCCCTGGATAAAAGAAATGAGATGTTAATGCATAAAATAAGAGTAAATGGATTAAAAGGGAAGAAGACGGAGAGAGAGATTTGTAGACATAAATTGTGAGAAATACTAATTTTGATGTTGTTTGTGCCAACAATTTAATACGAGTTGTGGACAATATAATTCACTAAAATTTCTTTGTAACTGTGAAGTAGACTGTAGACATAAAAGTAGACTGTAGACAAGTGGGCGTGGACATAAAAGTAGACTATAGACATAAAAGTAGACTGAAGACTACTACTTAATTGGTTGTCAAGTGATTGTGGACAAAAAAGTATAGTGTGGACAAGTAATTGATTGGTTAACATATGTGTGTGGACATAAAAACTGACTGTAGAGATGTTATTGGTTGACAAGTGTGTCTGGATATACTGAAAATGCAAAGAACATGTCTGTTAAAAATTGAGAAATTGAATTACACAACAAAAAGATAGCTTGGAGGACATTTTGAAACTACCGAAGGACAAACTAAAACAGTTGTCCATTAAACGTTGAAAGTCTACAACTGAGAACATTTTATCCTAAAAAAGTTGTATATTAAACGGTATCACGGAGCTTCAAAGTGAAACGATATATATATGTAGAGATCTCTCATGCGGCGGAGCACAGTGATCAGATGTGGAAGTCTCTTTCTCCATTTGCACCACGATGAACGGTGGTGGCTCTAGAGAACAAACTCCTTGATCTCTGAGTTCCGACTACACAAAGCCTCGTGCAGAGGATTCCAACCGAAGGCGTTATGGAGCGTTACATCAGCCCCAACGGAAGCGATCATCTTCGCCACAAAAACATCACTGAGACGTCTCTCGGAAAGGAACGTCACAACAATCTAGGACAGCGGAGATTCACTCCGCGACTCGCTCTTGGCTTACTGAGTCGGACTCGTTGTGGATTTGTCCTGGTTCGTTTAGTTTAGGCAATGACGAAACAAAGAAAAGAAAAGAAAAAAAAGTTCCTCGCTTAAATTTGACATTGGGCACAGAAGATGAAAAGACAACACAACAAATTAAAACACGATAAATGGAAGAAAAAAGAAAAAAAGGGAAAAAAAAATGTTTGTTTTGAAAAAAAAGATAGAAACTTCGGCGACCGAAAGAAGGAAACTTTTATGATTTTTTTGGGTTCAGTATGAGTAGGAGAGATAAAGAGCCGAGAATAAATGCAACAAATAAAACAAAGAGTAACAAATAAATTATTTGTCTGAACAAAACATGAAAATACAGGATATACAAGCTCAGTTATACAAAATTCAAATTATTTATTTTTTAAGGAAAAACTTCAACTACTCTTGTGGGTTATATGCGTCTTTGCACTTCTTTGATGTGGTATAGCTCGAAAGAACTAAGTCAATGTGGTAGAACCCGCATGTTTAGTTTCTGAATGTGGTACATTTGTTAAAAAAACTCTAATAACAAACTTTCAAACGCTCTTTTTTCTTGACTTGGTAACTTTCGAGGTGCTTAGTTATAAATATGGTGTAATTATACTTAAAAGGATAAAAGTTTGGATGCAAAAAGTACATAAAATTAATAATACTAGTTTTTTTTTTCAAATAATGTCTTTAATTTATTTTATTGTATATATATTTAACTAGCGTTTGATGGAGGTTTATTTTGTTAATCAGTATATTTTCATAAAATTTTATAGTTTTTTTTTAAGATACAGTAAAACCTCTATAAATTAATAAGGTCAGAACCACGATATTTTATTAATTTATAGAGGTTTTAATTTATCATTAATTTATCGATAAATTAATAAAATATTAATTTATGAAGAGCTTTTCATTTTCATAGTTTTGAATATTTTCGATTAAAATAAAATACTTTTGTTATAATTCACATTTTTATATTTTTAATTTATAATTTTGGCTATCGTAATATGATTGATGTCAATAGGTTACTAGATTATCAAAGTGAAAATGATAAATGTTTAAAAGTTCATAGTTTAGAAGAAATTGTTGTTACTATTCTTCATGATGGAGTCAAAGAAGATATTACGGTATCTTTATAACCAATTATACGTAAAGAAGCAACTATCGCGTGTAAGACGCTCCACAATTTTTAGATACAATTTAAAAAAACAACACAAAAGGTTTTTGATGCAATGAGAAAGATTATAGAAGAGCTTTAACAAGAATGTAAATTCAAGAATAGACAAACAACAATATAGTCATATTTCACTAAATTTTCTTAGATATATATATATATTTAGTTTATATCATTATTAATTTATGATATTGATGAGACTATATTTTTACATAAGATTTAAAAAAAGTATTATTTTATTATTTTATCGAATTGTGTTATTTTTTACACCGATCCAACTTGGGATTGTCGGTCCAACTTGAGATTGAAAAAATTTATTAATTTATAGCGAATATTAATTTAAAAATATTAATTTATAGAGGTTCTAGTGTACATAAAAACAAAATCTAATGATTTTACTAAAATTAAGGTTTTTTTTCCTCTTTTTTTCTAGAAAATTGAGTAGACGAAAATGGTGCAAAGAAGTCTACTATTTTGAGTAGGGCTCTCATCGACAACACCTATCCATAAGATTTTTTTGTCAGCCAGCTGTTCTTTTTCACGTCACACCAAAACTCGTGCGTGACATTAAATTTATTTCTCACAGTAACTGAGTGTACGGGCTTCAGTTACTCATTTCCAGATCCTAGCCGTCAAACTGTCTTTAGATATTATAGTTAACGATTGAGATTGCATTTGAGGACACGTGTCTTGTGAAATAGATGTCGTGAATTGACCGGAGTTTTTGTCTTAGTCAACAGAACCAGACAAATTAATAATGTTTGGCAAATTAATGCTTTCTCTTCTCCCCCTCTTAATGACATAAGTGTTTAATGGCTTAACGACGAACTATGGATTTTTTTTTTTAATGCGTTAAAGCTCAATGGTATTTTGTAAAAAAGTATACTATTTAGACCATCTACACCGGTAGATTCTCTTACCAATATTCTTATTAAAAAAATAATAAAAGGAAAAAAGAAAAGAAAAAAAATGGGAAAACGTTTCTTTCTAGAATAACTTGAGAAACTGTTCTTATAACGAATAAGACATATGTTATTTGATCAGTAGAACAGCTATTTAAAATAAATAAATAATAATAATTTGTAAAAAAATATATTTTTTTATCTTTTTGAGAAGCCTTCAGCCGTTACTCTAATAATGATGTTTTTAGTATCTTTGTTTTAAAAATTTCCGCTTAGCACCGATTACGTTCCGCAAAATCGCTAGGTCCACCTTCTCTGCTTTGATTAATGACTAATTCCCGCCTAGCATCGATTATCCAATTATATCTGTCTAATTTGATTATAATCCGTCTATTCCGATTACTTACTGCTTAATTTTGTATATAATAATTATTTTTAGAGCCAAATATAAATCAAATATGTATTTTTGTGTTATTTAGACATTTAAATTAAGAGTTTATGATGTTTTACAATAACTAATGTACAAACTTTTAATAAAAATCATAAATTTTCTTTTAAAATTACGGTTTTATGTGTTTACCGTAGTTTTAAAGACAATATTATAGTTTTATATTTTATTAATATTTTTATTTTTACATAAATAGAATTATGCATATATTTAATACTATATATTTTATTTTATTATTAGTTTAATAAAATAACCTTAAAACTAGTCCCCGATTAATCCCCGTTTAATTTCCAATTTTCTCGCTAGGCGCTAAGTCCATTCCGATTGCCGACTAGCGTTTAGCGATTTCTAAAACAAGACTTAGTAATTACTAGTCTCAAATGGTTGAAGAAATGTTGATATAAATTTCTTATTTTGGGGAGGGTGGAATAAGAAAGCAATATGTAAACGGATAAGACAATGATGATCACCATCAAAGACAAATATCTACTGTAAAGTGTTATATACCACCATATGATTTGTAGTATCTTAATTATTAAGTGATACAATAATTTGACATCATCGACACAAGAACAAATAATTTGACATCATGAATGCTTTAAAAGGTATGCCATAATTCAATCTCTAATGATTAGTAATTCGTACAGCAGTGATAAGTTCTCATTTTTATTGTAACTAATTGTAAAAGCGGTATCAAAAGTGATAGGAGTATAACATAAATTACTTTCAATTTTCTTTTTAAATGTATTTTGTATCGTTATCTCTTTTAGCTTTACGGCTCAAAGATTCACATTGCTTTGTGTTCATGCAAAATTTAGGTGATGTTAGTTATAATTTCATATTGAAGTGTTAGCTAATCTATGTTCTATATGATGAAATGTGTTGTATTTGTGGTTTAGTTGAAGGTAAGTATTTTTAGTTTTATTATTGTAAAAAATGCATTAACAAATAAATCTAAATTATTTATTAAGAGAGAATAAACCTTATTTTAATTTGTAACTAGGAGATATCCCGTGCTTTAAGCACGTGTCAACATTTTTTCTAGATTGAGTAATATATATTCGTTTAAAAAAATTCAAATCACAACATATGCAGAAAAAATTCTGCATTTTACTAATCATAAGTATTATATGAAAATTCCAAACAATTTGTAAATAAAAGAAAATAAAGATGATAGGAGAATCATAATTTGAAATCTTAAAAAATCTTTGAAATTTAGTTATTAAAAATAATTATATCGTGTACTTGGATATTAACTAAGCTTAATTAAGTTTTTCTAATGACAATTGAATGTAATTTTTACACATTTTAAGATTAGTTTCATATTTGTACTTCCCAATTAATATAGTAGGATAGATGATTATCAAAACCACGCCAACGATTAAAGAAGTTTCGAATCTGCTATTGGTATATATATTACTAACAAATTTATTAGGCTATACAGTTATTTCTTAAGCATATGTATAAATGATCGACGTACTTTCGTATGTTCAAAAACTTCTTGATTGTTTTTGGCATTCATAGATGATAGATGTAGATTATTTCTTGATCAAAGANAAAAATTTTTTTTTTTTTTTTTTTTTTTTTTTTTTTTTTTTTTTTTTTTTTTTTTGTAAATTGTACTAATCAAAATTATATACTTAAAACCAGAGGTTGTCAATCCTTTCGATGCTTTCCGATGATATGTTTGACTAAGAAAAAAAAAAGATGAAGAAGATCAAGAAATAACCATCAAAAATCATAATCTATGATTTTAATGGATTTGAAAATCCAAACAAAAATCATGTATTATTCAATCATTGATTTTAAAATACTTATCAAAATTATGGGTTATTGGTTCTATGATTTACAAATACTTATTAAAATCCCATGTTATGCATTGAATGATTTGTTTTTGGATTTCAAAATCCATATTATGTTTTAAATGGATTTGATTGTAATTGATAATATAAAATAGAATGATTTAAATCCAAAAATAAAACATGTTATTTCAAAATTCTATGTGTTTTGATTTTTAGAATTTACAATTCTATTTTGGACATAAATTTCAATGTTTCATGATAAAACTCTACAGAAAAGCCTGTTTAAAAAATTAGAAATAAAAGGCTTAGCTTAATACTTAAGCGTGTAAAAAGCGTGCCGAATAAAAAGTTTACAATGTGAAAGTCCAGTAAAGGCCCAATCTATATTCCTATAAACCACAGGCAGAGAAAATATCTAAGGTAGAGGAAAGCTCCGTCCCCAAATACAAAGGAAACAAAATCAAGTCGGCGGAAACGGGAAGAGATCGATCGGGAAAGTTACGGCGGCTGAAGTGATGGCGAACATAGAATCAGAAGCAATCGATTTCGAGCCTGAGGAGGATGACCTTATGGATGAAGAAGGTACAGCAGTTGACGCCGCCGATGTTTCTCCACGCGCGGGACACCCGAGGCTTAAGTCGGCTATCGCCGGAGCAAACGGCGAATCAGCGGCGCAGAAGAAGATCAAAGGCCGTGGGTTTCGCGACGAGAGAGATTCCGATCGTCAGCGCCGTCTTTCCTCACGCGATTTCGAGTCACTCGGTTCTGACGGCGGTCATGGTCCACAGCGATGTAATGTCTCTCAATCCCTTCTTCTCGCGCTGCTTCTAATTAGGTGTTTATAGTGTTGGGTTTACTGATTCTTCGCGTCGTTGATTGATTTTTATTAGTAATTTGTTTCTAGGGTTTCTCAAATTACCCCTGTGGCTTTGGATTCAATTTGACCTAGATGTGTTTTTTCATTAGATTTGTCTAGAACTTTCTATCTACTGACTAAAGACTTCTACTGTAGAGATTTTAGGTAAACATAGTCTGTGAGGGCTGAACATAGTTTCTTTGGTGGGTAATACAGTTTCGGAACTGTTTTGGTTGACTTGTTGTTCGTGTTTATGTGTAGCCGTTGAAGGATGGATTATTTTGGTCGCTGGAGTTCATGAGGAGGCACAGGACGATGATTTACTCAATGCTTTTGGTGACTTTGGGGAGATAAAGAATCTACATCTCAATCTCGATCGTCGTACTGGTTTTGTCAAGGTATGGGGTTTTTTTCTATGTTCATAGTGGTTCTTGGTGGGTTTAACAGCTGTTTTGTTGGCTATAGTGAAGCTAAGTTTTTTGCTATGTTATATTGATTCATGATGGACGTTAGATGTGATATTCTGTAAAGTGCAATACTCTTTTGTCCAAGATGACTCTCCTATTCGACATACTGTTATGTGTTAATCAGTGTAATGCTAAGTATTAGGAATGGAGAGCCAAAAATGATATGCAAAACTTTGCTAGTTTATAATGCTGTTATGATAGTTTCAACGGATGTACTCTGTCAGCTGCAATGCTGTTTTATCCCAGTTGATGCTCTCCTCTTAGACACACTTTATGTGTTGATCCATATATTGTTAACTATCAGAAATGAAGAGCCGAGTATGATAAGCTGTGTTTTAGAGGGAGTTTACGGATCAAGTTTTATTTTTTTTATCAGTTTGCGTGAGTTCTTATGCAAGTTGTATTTAACTTGTACACTTTCCCTTGTCGTTTTGATCAGGGCTATGCTTTGATAAAATATGAGAAGAAAGAAGAAGCACAGAAGGCGATATCAGCAATGAATGGTGCTGAGCTTCTAACGCAGAATGTCAGTGTTGACTGGGCATTCAGCAGTGGCCCCACTCATGGTGGATCTCACTGGAGAAAGAACCAGAGGTTGGTAACCTAATTACTCTTCTGTTTCCCCTCTCATTAACCAAGTACCACGACTTACAGATTATGTATCTCAAACCTTTTTTAACCATAGAAAAAGTACTATATTGTCCTAAGCACTTATTTCCCAATGAATCAATCACATGTGACTTATCAAGTAGTTTCACCTTTAGACGTTAATCATCTATTGATCATTGGGTTCTTTCTGGTCTTTGCAGGTCTGGGAGGTCCCAGCGTTCACGAAGCCCGAGAAGACGTTACTGATTGTATTATGATTTGGTATGGAGAGTTGTTTCCACATCTCTCAGTATTTGGGATCCTCTCTCTATCTGTAAGGTACGGTTGCAAGGCGTGAGTGTTGGACAATTTTTTTTTTTTGCAGTTATGTAGGGTTTGGCTGCTTTTGCGTTGTTTAATCTTATGCCTTTGTATGGGATTGTTGCGTTTAAACACCATGAGATCTGGTTTAATGCTTTGTGTTGGTAAAAAAAAAAAAATATACATTGGATGAGGAAGATGTTTTAATTTTCAGTCTCTATTGATTCATATTTAGGTGGGAGAACTTGCATGTACATGTGAAAATGATCGACCAAATGATTCTTCTCATCTAAAAATTCCGTATTTTGTTGGTCTTTAAAATATGAAAATTTTGTTGAACTTAATTAACTTGTTTTGCACCTTCTTAGTTAATTAAACTATTCCACATTTCTGGCTTGGCATTTACGGAATTTTCCCTATCAATGGCATTGACATCGTGTTTTGTCTATAGCCGTAACTAGCTTGTAATATATATGTTCAGTTAACAGAAATCATCAAAGGTTGATGAGTGGAGATAAGCGAGCTGTTGTACTTTCTTGCTACTCACATGATGCATGATTTCTTTTGTACGTTGCAATCATCTATACTTCGTGCATCGAGCCAGTCCCACATTAATATTTATGTGAATGTATAGACTTATTTTAATGGCTAAAACCATAAATTACTGCTGAAATTACTAAGAAAAGAAAAATGTACATGTGGAACCGTTGGAACTGTTACGTTTTTCTATGTTGTAAAAATTGGATTGTACCATAGGCTTAGGGCTTGATAAGAACATACCTTAGATTCTGTTGATTTAAAATCTGCGTTTTTCTCTCTTTTTTGGTAATCTGTTTCTGTCCCCCTTTTCGTACCAAAACTATGTGAAACGTAGCTACTTTGTTTAGTGTCAGTTTAATATTTTTCATCTGAACAAACCAAGAAATCAATAAACAAGTACTAGTATTTAGATATAATTAGTAAGTCATAGATCTATAACTTAGGTTTATGTTAAACACACTAGTAGCCAATGCTTAAAAATGTAGTTAGACAAAGCTACACCAAGCTAAAAAGACATATAACCCATAAAATCATGAAGATAATAAATGGATAGACCAAAAAGAAATAATGAACCATAATACAAATAACTGTATCGGTGGCAACTACCAAGCATTCAATTCCTTTCCCTTTTCATTTAACACCTGTGAAGACTCGCTGTGAGCTTCTCTACCTCTTTATATCAATATCATCATTTATCTGTTCTCTTGATTTAACATTTCAACGAAATACTATGATGCTTTTCTAATTTTAGTTTTACCTATAGGCTTATAGCAATCCTTCACTAATAGCAATATATATCACTTTTCTAGCTAGCGTCTAAAAGAGTACAAAAGCTAAAAGGGTTATACAATTGCAGGTGTGAACAAATGATAATTTTATCAAACTATCATTGTCAATCCATTGAATCAAGATGACCAATCATACGGGTTGTATTTCATTTTACAAAATATCATATCATTTGCTATCCGTGTGGCTAAATTTCTTGCTAACAATTAATTGGCAAGAACCGACATATAAAAAGTATTTTATACATCTATATTCACAATTCATACGTATATATGTCAATAAGTGGTGGGTGGTTACTTTACTACACATGGACGATTGTATAAATATTACTTACACCTCCCTTCATCAAAACTCTCATTCTCACATTTAATGAAAAAAGAAAAACTATATCATAGACGTGTATCTATATATGGTTATCATCATATTAAAGCCACCCATTAAATATAATTAGTTGTTTGTTGATTGTTGCTCTCACCTAAGAAAAAATCTTTAGGCCTACAAAGATTAATCACTATCTTTTTATAATTCACTCTCCAACCAATAAAAACAAAAACCTTAAAGAGGAAGAAGAAGAAGAATAAGAGGAAGAACAAAATAACACTCTCTCCCTCTCTCTCTCTAAGTAAGTTTTGATCTCCAACACAAAAATATGGAAGTAGAGAGTACGAGCAATGGCCAGCGTCCACCGCCTCCGGCTGAGATTGGTCGTGGTGCGTACTTGGCGTGGGAAGATTTGACGGTGGTTATACCAAACTTTACTGGTGGTCCGACTCGAAGGTTGCTCGATGGATTAAACGGTCACGCTGAACCCGGTCGGATCATGGCCATTATGGGTCCTTCCGGATCCGGCAAGTCCACGCTTCTTGATTCTCTCGCAGGTTCGTTTTCTTTTTTTTTTGGTAATACTGAGTGAGACATCTTTTAATTAAGAGATATCATAATATAGTAAAAGATTATTACCAATTTTACCTCCTATTACCAAATTTCTATCTTTTTTTTTTGTTTCGTTTTGTGAAATGGAAATGTTTTACTTAACTTTCTATGAATTCTCTTGGATATGGTATAATTTTGTTTTTAAGTAACACTTATAATTCAGATGATTAATTAACTGGTTATTATCTGATCACAAATAGGATTATAATAAATTGTTCCGAATGATCTCATGTATATTAGGTAGACTCGCAAGAAACGTGATCATGACTGGTAATCTTCTATTGAATGGGAAGAAGGCAAGACTAGACTACGGCCTCGTCGTAAGTAATAATTTCACATATCCAAATTCTAGTTTTGGTGTGTTTTAGGATTTTTTTTTATTGAAAATTATGATTGTATGGATAGGCTTATGTAACACAAGAGGACATTTTGATGGGGACACTAACGGTTAGGGAGACAATAACATACTCAGCACATCTAAGGCTTTCGAGTGATTTGACCAAAGAAGAAGTCAACGGCATTGTTGAAGGAACTATAATTGAGCTTGGTCTTCAAGACTGTGCAGACAGAGTCATAGGTAACTGGCACGCTAGAGGAGTGAGTGGCGGCGAGAGGAAACGTGTCAGCGTTGCGTTAGAGATCTTAACGCGGCCGCAGATTCTGTTTCTTGATGAACCAACTAGCGGTTTGGACAGTGCTTCTGCGTTCTTTGTGATTCAAACGCTAAGGAACATAGCTCGGGATGGCGATAGAACCATTGTTTCGTCGATTCATCAGCCTAGTAGCGAAGTTTTCGCTCTCTTTGATGATCTTTTCTTGCTCTCTAGTGGTGAGACTGTTTATTTTGGTGAATCCAAGTTTGCTGTTGAGGTAAAAACTGAGATCTAGCTTTCTTGGTTTTCAAGAAATATTGTGCTTGTCTGATTGCTAAACGCATATATCTCTCTGTGTGTTTTGTTTGCAGTTCTTTGCTGAAGCGGGGTTTCCTTGTTCAAAGAAACGAAACCCTTCTGACCATTTCCTAAGATGTATAAACTCAGATTTTGATACCGTTACAGCTACACTCAAAGGATCTCAGAGGATTCGGGTGAGATATCTAAATCTTTAAACTTTGAATAAGGCTGTAGAGACTCCTTCGAATAAAGACTCTCTATATCTTTTATTGTAGGAGACACCAGCTACATCAGATCCTTTGATGAATCTAGCAACGTCTGAGATCAAAGCTAGGCTTGTTGAGAATTACCGTCGTTCAGTCTATGCTAAATCCACAAAATCTCGGATCCGTGAATTAGCTAGCATGGTAAGCAAACCCTTCTTCTCTGTTTCACTCATTCAAGAATCCAAGACAAGTTTGTATATTGAAACCTTCTGTGTTCTGTTTTCGGGGTTTTACAGGAAGGACATCATTCGATGGAAGTGAGAAAGGGAAGTGAAGCGACCTGGTTTAAACAGCTACGAACTTTAACAAATAGATCATTTGTGAATATGTGCCGCGATATTGGATACTATTGGTCAAGAATTGTGATCTACATTGTCGTATCATTCTGTGTCGGAACCATCTTTTACGATGTAGGACACAGCTACACATCGATCTTGGCTCGTGTTTCTTGTGGTGGATTCATTACAGGTTTCATGACGTTCATGTCCATTGGAGGGTTTCCTTCTTTCATTGAAGAAATGAAAGTGTTCTATAAAGAGAGGTTGAGTGGTTACTACGGCGTTTCGGTTTACATCATATCGAATTACGTCTCTTCTTTCCCGTTCTTGGTAGCGATTTCGCTCATCACAGGGAGTATCACTTACAACATGGTGAAATTCCGTCCTGGAGTCTCGCATTGGGCTTTCTTTTGTCTTAACATATTCTTCTCTGTCTCGGTCATTGAGAGTCTCATGATGGTTGTAGCTTCTCTTGTTCCAAACTTCTTGATGGGTCTAATCACTGGAGCTGGTATCATTGTAAGAAACCTACCCTCTCTATTTCAAGAATCTTCTGTTTTGTAATCCTCTGTATCTGAAACAGTGTTCTTGATCATGGTTTCTTTAATAGGGAATCATCATGATGACTTCTGGATTCTTCCGTCTACTTCCTGATCTTCCAAAGGTTTTCTGGCGTTATCCGATTTCCTACATGAGCTATGGTTCTTGGGCAATTCAGGTACTCTCTTTGCTTTATTTACAAGAACCATTCAATACTAATATTGAAGCGTTTAGCTTGCAAATATTGTGAATCTCACATTGAAGTTTCACTGTCAATTAGTTTTGATAAGAAGTTGGTGAGTCTTTGGTATCTAACATGTTTTTGGTTTCTTGTTTTATAAACTGAAGGGAGCATACAAGAACGATTTTCTTGGTCTAGAGTTTGACCCAATGTTTGCGGGGGAACCCAAGATGACAGGAGAGCAAGTGATAAACAAGATATTCGGAGTGCAAGTCACACATTCTAAGTGGTGGGACTTAGCAGCGATCGTGTTGATCCTTGTGTGTTACCGCATTCTCTTCTTCATAGTCTTGAAGCTCAAGGAGACAGCAGAGCCGGCTTTGAAAGCTATTCAAGCAAAGAGAACGATGAAGAGTCTCAAAAAGAGACCTTCTTTCAAGAAAGTTCCATCTTTATCTTCAATATCAAGGAGACACCAACCTCCACACTCACTTTCTTCTCAAGAAGGTCTTACCTCTCCGATACATTAAAGACTATATCAATATATATGTGTATACACTTTGTTTCCTAATCTGTTTTGCACATACAATCCAGCATCTGATGATTCTATGATTCAGCGTTATTATTGAACATTCCTTTAATATACAGTAGTTTCTCATCGTATACATATATATAATAAAATTCCTCCTATGGTTTTTTATTTTGTATGTATAAAAAAATATATATGGAATGCCTAAACCCGTTACCTATTAAACTTGTTATATAGATGCCCACATAATTTATATGAGAATTATAATGTCATTAACTATTTTTTGTTAATACCAAAACGACAATGTTTTGATGAAAGTCTTAATTCAAGAAAATGTCATTTAAACCATAAACTTTTAAATGTAGATCAATTAAACCATGAACTTTCAAACGTAGATCATTTAAACCATGAACTTTGTTGTAAGTCATTTAAAACATTAACTTTCATTGACTGAGATATTTTAGATATCAAGTTTCGTTAACCAAGCCAAATTCGACATAACATTAAATATGCTAACAAAAACAAGTGATATTTGGTGTTTTTAGCGTCTTTCATCTTTCGTTTCATACTTTGTTTTTGCCGTTTTGTCGTGTCTTTTGTGTATTTTTGTTTGTGTCTTGAGTCTTTTTCATGTATTAGAACACTACACTGGAGTTTGAAGGATTGATCACCTTGTTTTAGATCCATAGAATTGATCATTTTATTCTAGATCCTAAGTTTTTCTATACTATACTTGTGATGCCCCTTGTGCTTGAGATCTTGATCCTTATATTTGTCTTTGTGATCAATTTATGTAACACATGTTAGCAGACTTTAATATCAAATTTATTTTAGCTTGATGTCTAAAAATTCCTAGTCAGTGAAATGATTCAAATGACCTTCAACAAAGTTCATAGTTTAAATGACCTAAATTTTAAAGTTCATGGTTTAAATGACCTACAGTTAAAAGTTCATAGTTTAAATGATATTTTTTCAAATTAAAACCTTCATTAAAACAACGTCGTTTTGGTACTAACGAAGAGTGGTTAACGACATAGTAATAAATGTTTGTTAGTTGTTTAGTTATCGGATTTAACATCATGTTCTTTTTTGGCTTGGTTAACAAAACTTAATGTTTAAAAGAGCTAGTAAACAAAAGTTGATGTTTTAAATAGTCTACAACAAAATTCATGGTTTAAATGGCCAAAATTTGAAAGGTCATGGTTTAAACAAAAAAATTCTGGAACTAAAATATCTTAGACTCAATAATTAAGAAAATTTGGACTAAGGCCCTGATTGGTAACGACTATTACTTGTGGCTATAGTAACATTGACTGTAAAAATTTGGCTGTAAAGAATTTGGCTGTAGAGACTTTGGCTGTAGATACTTTGACTGTTAAAATCTGATTGTTAAAAACAAAACTTGAAAAAGCTGTGACTGTAATTTGTTTATTATTATATATAATTTTATAAATAGATATATCATGATAAATATTAATCTATAGGTCACATAGTGACAAAACAATAAATTTTATTAATAAAAAATTGCAAAGAAATATAATGGTGATGATAAAAATAATAAATTTGTGAACAAAAATGGGTGTCAAAAGAAAGAAACAAAATGATGATAATTAATCTATAAAAAATGTTTGTGCAAAAATATATATAAATTTAGAGAGAGATTTTAATTATGATGGGACAAAGAATGTTTTTTTATTCTACAGCGTCAATGTGGCTTTAGAAAACAAAGGAAAGTAAAGAACCAAAAAATTAAAGTGACAGTTGAAACTTTTAAAAAATAAAAAAGTAATAAAAGCCTGATTGGCAAATAAAATGTTGTTAAGACTTTTAAATGTTTTTAAAGCCTTAAAAGTCTTCACCAATGAAGGTCTAAATAAAGAGAATTTTTGAGAAATATCCTTTTTGGTGTACCTTTTTTCAAAAATACCCCTTCCATCTATCCATTTTAAAAAATACTACTTTTTAAATATGAAAAATTTAAAGTTTTATATGGTTCACAAGGTACTTCTAGATAATAACTACTACCTCTAGACTCGATCCAAATATTTATAAAGTTTGAAAATATTTTTAAAAGTTTTTAGAAGGTTTTTAAAAGGTTTACAAGGTTTTTAAAAGACTTTTAAACTGTTTTTAAAAGGTATTTATACTGTATTTATAAAATATATAAAAATTTTTATACATATATAAAGGTAATTTGTGTATATATTTATAAGCTTACACACAAAGTTTGCAAATTTTTAGTGGTTTTTTTGGTAAAGTTTGAAAGAGGGGGTATTTTTGAAAAATGGTATTGCAAAAGGGATATTTTTGAAATTCCCCTTTAAATAAATCATAAATAACAATTTTAAATAATTAAACATCTTTTTTAATATTATTATTATTATTGTTTTTTGTCGGCTTTTAATATTATTATTATTATTTAGTTTTTAAATATATCATATTAAATAAATAAAAAAGAAAATAAAACCGGTCGTTTTGACTAATTACATAAAACAGTAACTTATTTCATATTTGATTTTTTAAAAATTTAAAACAGATATAATTAAGAGTCATTATGCCGAGTTATGATATGGTTACCAACTCTTAACAATCAATGTGAAACCAAATGATTTGTTATTTTAATGCATATCAGTAGAAATCTATATATCTTTTTTTTTAAAAAAATGTAATGCTAGCTATTTAATCTGAATATTAATTTCTTTCTAAAGATTATTATACATTATTTTTAATATAAAAGTCAAATATGTAATTTTTTTGTTAAAGAAAATAAAAGGATTACAATTCAAATATTCAATGTATAATTTTTTTTTTGACAACAAAGGATACTAGATTGGCTCAAACAAGCCAATACGAAGGTACATTGTTAACATAGATAACTAAATGCGGAACTGTGCGAGCGCGTCACGCAAGATTATCCGCTTTACCATTATGAGAATGCGGGACGTAGACTAATGAAAAGGAAGTAAACTCCTCTTTATCCACCTGGATGTTCTCCAAGTAAAGTGTAAAAGCTGGCCACTCGGAAGGCGAAAACACCATCTTCACTAAGTCGGAGCAGTCGGTGAGGAAAACAACAGATTGGTTATCCGCTCCAATCATACATCGCATGACCCAGACAAGGGCCTCAATCTCAGCATGGAGAGGGGTCATACTACGACGAAAGTTGGCAGCTTCTATAGTGGGGACGTCACCATAAGGCGACGTGCAGAACCACCCTCTTCCTGCATAACAGTTTGTTGCTTTCCAGGAACCAATCAAGAGTTTTAGGTTCGTCATATTCGTCTAAGTGCACCCACCAGGTTTTTACTTTTATTCCTTACTCTCAATTTGTTTTTTTTTATTAATCGAGCTTAAAAATTCTTAGCTTTGATGTTTGTCTGAATGTAAAGTTGTTCTGTTCTTCTGGTTATTAATCGAGCTCCAATTTCGTAGCTTTGGATGTTAGTCTGAATTGAAAGTTGGATGTTAGTCTGAACTGAAGGTTGTTCTGTTCTTCTTGACTATTTAGTTATTTTGAAGAGGACTTTGAAACTTTGTTATTTGGTTTTCTTAATCCATTCTCGTGTTACTGTTCTATGTTGTGTATCCATTAAACCTCGGGGTGTTTTTAATGAGTTGGTTGCAGATTGGTTCTACTACGATTGAAGTAAGGACAAAAGAGGAAGGTGTTCTTGCAGTCAAGAAGCGTAAGGAGATAATTGGAAGGTTTTGAGAACTAAGTCTTTTTGTGAAATTTTTGTTTATCATTTTCATGTTTGGATGTTCTCTAAACATTTTGAATCTCATATAAGAAAGAAGAAGGCTGTTCACAAGACCATTACAACCGATGACAAGTTTTGTTGTCCCTTCTTTCGATCTCCGAAGCTGCCTGCTTTGTTTAATCGCAGCTGAATTGATTCTGATCCTTGTGTGGTACTTTCCATCTGTTTTTTACTATGAACGTTAGGTTTTGCGATCTAATTTTCCAATTCTAGGTATGTTAATATTCGAAAGATCTTAGATTTGGTGAAACCAAACTTGCTACTAACTGCAATTTGTGATTTTCTTCTTTGACTTTTGGGTATTCTACTTTTGGCCGTGCAAAGTTTTTTAGCTTTGGTTATTTTGGTTTATTCTCGTTTTGGGATCGAGCAATCCGCTACTACTTAATTGCAATTGAGGTGGTGCTCAGTTTCTTCTGTTCACTTCTCAACCTATAATGCTTTTGTTACTTTTTCTTTCATTTTCCTCTTGCTGACACTTCCTTTTTTAATTTAATTCTCAGCTGAGGCCCAACTTTGCTGATGCTTGGTCGAACTTGGCAAGTGCATACATGCGAAAGGGAAGACTCAGCGAGGCAACACAATGCTGTCAGCAGGCCCTCTCATTGAACCCACTTCTAGTAATGGAATTTATGAGCCTTCTGTTTAAGTTTTCACCGTATTCTGTTTCACTACTTCTGGGATATTCACTGTCTAGCTTCTTTCGTTCGTCTTCTCACCTCGTAATGTATTTTTTTCTTAGGTTGACGCACATAGTAATCTCGGGAATCTGATGAAGGCTCAAGGATTGATTCATGAAGTAAGTCTTGTGAATTGAACTAGTTAAGTTATTCTGTTCATGTCCCTGTTCCAGCACTAAATAAATATTATCTGCAATTGTCTTGTGAGCTAGTTATGGATGTGGCCTCAATGTTACAATAGATTGATTTGAAGTCTTTTCATTGCAGAAGAATTTTTAATTGAATCAAAATAAATTATATCTAAATGGTTGGTGACGTGATGCTCCTACCAATTTGTATTGCTGCATTTGGTCTGACATTTACTTGAATGTGCAGGTTTCTAAAATACTTTCATGTCTAGCAATTCATCTAGTGTCTTGTCTTTTTTTTTGTCCATTACTAGTTTTCTCTCTTTGCCTCTATGATCTAGTTCTTAAATTATATATTTTTTTCACTTCGCTTGATTCTTATTTCTTGGAATCTGTTAGTGTCTCAGTGTCTTATTCATCTGTGTGTTGGTTATAGGCTGAAAAAAATAGATGATAAAGTTAAATCCTTACTTTTAGACTTCCACTAATTATCTGCTTTGTGAGAGCTTGCTTATAAACACTTATAATCTTTCTTGTTTGTGCAGTGTCTGACTATTTGGAGTTTCCATCATGGAGCGGTTTGTGATACTCATAATCATTTCCTCAAAAAAAGAAGCTTCCAGCTTTTGGAGTAGTGGGTTCCAAGCTCTGTGAGAAAGTTTGAATCATGCCAAGGACCTCAGATCAGGAGAACATTAACATGAATGAAGAGTCTTGTATCCATCATTATATAGAAGGATGATAGTTTAANTGTGAGCTAGTTATGGATGTGGCCTCAATGTTACAATAGATTGATTTGAAGTCTTTTCATTGCAGAAGAATTTTTAATTGAATCAAAATAAATTATATCTAAATGGTTGGTGACGTGATGCTCCTACCAATTTGTATTGCTGCATTTGGTCTGACATTTACTTGAATGTGCAGGTTTCTAAAATACTTTCATGTCTAGCAATTCATCTAGTGTCTTGTCTTTTTTTTTGTCCGTTACTAGTTTTCTCTCTTTGCCTCTATGATCTAGTTCTTAAATTATATATTTTTTTCACTTCGCTTGATTCTTATTTCTTGGAATCTGTTAGTGTCTCAGTGTCTTATTCATCTGTGTGTTGGTTATAGGCTGAAAAAAATAGATGATAAAGTTAAATCCTTACTTTTAGACTTCCACTAATTATCTGCTTTGTGAGAGCTTGCTTATAAACACTTATAATCTTTCTTGTTTGTGCAGTGTCTGACTATTTGGAGTTTCCAACATGGAGCGGTTTGTGATACTCATAATCATTTCCTCAAAAAAAGAAGCTTCCAGCTTTTGGAGTAGTGGGTTCCAAGCTCTGTGAGAAAGTTTGAATCATGCCAAGGACCTCAGATCAGGAGAACATTAACATGAATGAAGAGTCTTGTATCCATCATTATATAGAAGGATGATAGTTTATAAGTATTTTTTCGAGACTGGGTGAATAATGTTTGTTTTATGAAATGATGTGTATCTTGTGGATGTTTATTATATATAAATTGGATATTTTGCAAATTAAGCAGGTTCCACCAAATTTATTAGCTTTATACAATTGCATAGAATAAGAGTCATAACAATGCATGTTAAAATGCGCATACCCTTTCGTCACAAGTATAGTGTAGTAAATCGTAACAAGTTTATGATGACACTTGGCGATGTAGCAATCTGTCGCAAATCAATGACGATTGTATTGTCGGTTCTTGAAGCAAATTGATACGTATATTTCAGACGCATTCTGTAGCAAATACCTACTGCAAAATGTAACATTTTGTAGTAAATAACTATATTTACGTTAGTATCTAAATTATAGCAAATTGCGACAATTTACTATGATGTAAACATTTGCTATGACCAAATAGTTACTAAATAATTTTATCGCAAATATGTAACAAAATAATTTTAGCTACAAATAACACATTATAACTACTAATATTTCCATAATAATGCAGACCATTTTTACTAGTGATAACACAATACAGCCGAACCTCTATAAATTAATACTCTTTAAATTAATACTCGCTATAAATTAATAAATTCTTCCGGTCCCGAGTTGGACCGGTGTAAAAAGTAACACATTTCGATAAATTAATAAGATAATAATATTTTTGGAAATCCTATGTAAAAATATGGTCCCATCAATATTATTAATTAATAATCAAATAATATTAACATATATATATATATATATATATAAGAAAATCTAGTGAAATATGACTTTGTTGTTGTTTGCATATTCTTGAATTTACATTCTAATTGGAGCTTATTTCTAATCTTTTTTATTGTTGTCTTCTCAAACCGCATCCAAAAATTGTGGAAAGTCCTAAATGCGATAATTGTTTATTTACTTGTAATTGGTTTTAAAATTACCGCAATATATTCTTCGACTTCATCATTACCATGAATGATACTAGTAGCAATTTCTTCTAAACTCTAAACTTCTAACATTTACCGTTTTTATCTAAACTCTAATTTAAAAATTAAAAAGAAATATGTAAAAATATGAATGATAACAAAAGTATCTTATTTTGTAATATAAAATTAAAAAATCTGAAAATTAAATATCTCTTCATAAATTAAAACCTCTATAAATTAATAAAATTTCCTGGTCCCGACCTTATTAATTTATAGAGGTTTTACTGTAATCCATCAAAGAATTTTCAAAAGAATCATCTCATAATAAAATAGTAATATAATAATAATGTTAATTAGAACACATGTGTTCATTAAATAATAAATTTATTTTATTAACAATTTACAACTGAAAAAAATCTATATTATGAAAGATGACCAACTTCTCCATTTGAGTGATACATCAGCAGTGGAGAGAGTGCCACCTATCTATTCTCATTAAAAGCAAACAGACCTAAACTTAAAGGAATATGAAACATCTTTCATGNTTTTTTTTTTTTTTTTTTTTTTTTTTTTTTTTTTTTTTTTTTTTTTTTTTTTTTTTTTTTTATCACAAACAGTTTCGATACTTACATAAGAAATTTAGAGAGGCTTAGAACATGTCCCAAAAAAATAGATGAATCACCAAAAGACAAAAGGGCATCGAGAGTGAATCAAAACGCCACTTCTTCCTCTTGGCGTAAACCATGAATGTATTGGCATATGGTTTAAGTGTTACAAATTTGTCAATAGTTTGAAAAGTTGCTGTAGTGATAGAGATATTGGTTAATATTGTAAAGAAATTTATGAAAGTTTGTCTCTAAAGAAATAAATTTTTATATATAAAGAAGATTGGAGTTTTGTTCACTATCAAATGGAAGATATTTGAATAAAACTGTATTCTCACTTTTTTTTTATCATATTCTATCTCTCATTTCCTCTAAAACTGAGACAATAAATAAAACTCTCTTTATATGACACATAGTCATTGGTATATTGGTCTTTCTAATTGTTTTTGTCTTATATTCTCTCTCACAAACTCTGTATCTCACAAAAGCAAAAAAGTGCTTTTTTTTTTTTTTTTGAACAAAGAAAACTTCTCATTAGGCCTTAATAAAGTTTAAGTTACAACATTCAGCTCACTAAGGGCCTCTTTTGCCAAAACATCGGCAAGACGATTGAGATTTCGGGGAACAAAGAAAAATGAGACAAAAGATAGATTTGCTGATAGTTCAAGGATGTCGTAAAGTATCCCATGAAGCTCCTTCGACTGAAGCTTCCCATTGAGGGCATTGACTAGCAGCTGCGAGTCCGATGCAAATTGGATGATCTTGAGGTCCGATTCAACTGCAACACATAGCGCGGCTAGTGTTTCCATAGCTTCGGCCATCAAGGGAGAGGAGACAGATAGGGCAAAGGACGAGCCTTCTCGGGTTATCTGCTCCTGTGAATTCCTAAAGAGCCAGCCTAGACCAGCACAAACATCGTCCTTCCAAGCCACATCAGTAAAACAGGTTAGAGCGTTGCTTGGTACTAGAGGCTTGATTAGGGATTGACTTTACGATGGGCTCCTCTCTATAGGGTTTGGGCTGATTGCCATTTTTTTGCCCTCAGCAAAGCTAGTAAGATCGCCTCCTCCGGAGAGGTTTTCTGGTTGTTGAAGATGAGCTTGTTACGAGCTGTCCAAATTGTCCAAATAATCCAAGGGAAAACCGGTCCGGCATTCAATCCTGTTGGAGGGAGGCACAAGAGGGAGTTTGCCAAACGAATCCCATCCTTCACAGAGAGGATGGACAGGGAGTTTAGCGAGGTTGATGTAGGTGCTAACTGCCAAGTTTTTATCGCAAAAGGACACTTGAATAGGAGATGGAGGACTGATTCATCCTGTTTGCAGTGGGGGCACTTTACAGAAGCATTTACGTGTCTGTGGAGAAGATTTTCTCCCATCGGTAGAGCGTTCTGGGCTGCTTTCCAGAGGAGGAGTTTCGTCTTTGGAGCTGTTTTTCAGTGCCTAGATATTCGACTTCCAGCTAAAGGTACTGGCATTCCCTACTTCTGCGGTAGGTTTAGCGACTTCTTTTGATGCCATCTCTTCATAATACCCAGATTTTACTGTGTAGAGTCCATCCGATGCTGGAAGCCAAGCCCAAGAGTCCATGGCTCCCAGTCTACTAGGTCTCAGTTGTTTGATTTCGGCGGAGTATGAAGGGAGGATAGCTTCAATGAGGTTGTCATTCCATCCTCGAGTACCTGGGAGGAGGAGGTCGGCTACCATTAGGTTCTGAGACGCTTCTGAAGGAGGTCCCACTGGAGAAACTGCAGAATTGAGGGAAAGCCGTGGGGTTCGCCAGACTGGAATTGACTCACCCGAACCGATGAGTCGTCCCATGTGTGGTTTGATTAAGTCTCGTCCCATACAGATACTTCTCCAACCATGAGATGCTGATCCTTTAGGGGAGTGGTGTTGAGGAGCAATATTTCCCGAGGAGAACACGTGCAAGAAGGCAAGATGGGTTTCAGAGGATCCTCCAGGTATTCTTTGCCAACAGGGCTCTATCAAAAACTTTTATGTCTCGGAATCCTAGTCCACCTGTTTTAAAAGATTTTGACATTCTTTTCCAAGAAATCCAAGACATCTTCTTTGTTTCCGAATTTGCATCCCACCAGAACCTTGTGAGAGTTGACTGGATCCTCTTGCACAGAGAGTTTGGGAGATGGAAACAAGCCATTGTGTACATAGGCATAGCAGCTAGAACAGATTTGAGCATCGTTAACTTGCCAAGAGTGGATAAGAATCTTGATGACCAGCTAAGGGCACGCTGTTTGATTCGATCTACTATCATACCGAACAAATCTTTCTTTTTCCTTCCAAATAGTTCTGGTAAGCCTAAGTACTTACCTTGTCCTCCCTCCTCTTTGATATTAAGGTCTGCTTTTGCTTGTTCTCTAACAGCTGTTGGTGTTTTTGCAGAGAAAGTAATGGAGGATTTATCCTGGTTAATCTTTTGTCCCGAAGCATTTTCATACTTCCTGAGAATAGATCGCAAGGTTAGGCAGCTTTGATGGTCTGATTTGCAGAAGAACATGGTGTCATCAGCAAACAGAAGGTGGTTGACTCGAGGGCTACGTTTTGCCACTTTGATTCCCGGTAAGCGACCATGAACTTGGGCTTTATTACACATGCTAGAGAGCACTTCACTGCAGATAATGAACAGGTATGTTGATAGAGGATCTCCCTGTCGGATACCTCTCTGGGGAATGACCTCCCCTAGAGCTTGACCATTTAGCAGGTAAGAGTAGGAAACTGTAGAGATACACTGCATGATCCAGTTAACCAAAGTTCGGTGAAACCCCATTCTAGTCATTGCTGCTCGTATGAATTCCCATTCAAGCCTATCATAGGCTTTGCTCATATCTGTCTTGACAGCCATGTAGCATCTCTTTCTAGCACCCAAGGTTTTTAGGTTATGGAGAGCCTCATGAGTAATCAGAACATTATCTGAGATTGCTCTTTGTGGAACAAAGGAAGATTGATTCTCTGAGATACATGCATGGAGAACAGGTTGTAGTCTCTTAGCTAGTAGTTTAGCTATAATTTTATAGTAGACTGAGCATAGGGCAATTGGCTGGTAGTCTGAAACTTTTTGAGCAGTCGTGATCTTTGGGATCAGCCTGATATGGGTGTGATTTATCTTATTTGGCAGGTGGCCCGAGATAAAGAAAGCCTGGACCTCCGATACGATCTTATCACTTAAAGTATCCCAGTGTGATTGAAAGAAGCTAGTCGAGAAGCCATCTGGACCGGGTGCTTTATCTGCATGGATTGAGGATCACGCCTGTTTTATCTTCAGGGCATTTGGTAAAACTGTCAATCTGTTGTTCATTTCATCAGTGATACATGGAGTCAGTGCTTCGTTAACATTTGTTGTCCTGTCCCCGCCCTGGGAGGTGAAGATTTCTTGGAAATAGTTTGATATGACCTGCACAATATCCTTCTCCTCGTACACTGGGGTTCCATTAGCAGATTCTATGACAGAAATGTTGTTGGCGGCTCTTCTACCTTTGGTGGCAGCATGAAAATACCCAGTGTTCTTATCTCCCAGGTTTAACCATAACTGTCTGCTGCATTGTTTTCAGAACTCTTCTTATTTTTTATAGGCGAGCAGCAGTCTATGATTTAGAGAGTCAATTGAAGGTTGAGGGGTTTAATTATCACTCATTGCCTCCTCCAGTTGTTCCTGGAAGGATACAATTTCTTTCTGACTATTTGAGTGTTGTGTCTTGCACCAGGTGATGATTGCGGTTCTGCACAGATGGATTCTCTGATCAACTGATGCGTCAGGTAAAGAATTCCAGGCCTCAAGCACAAGTTTTTTAATTTCATCATTTCCTTTCAGCCGTCTATCATATCGAAATAATCCACTTCTCCTCCGTTTTACAGGGTCAAAGGAAATCACCAGAGGCCTATGATCAGATCCTTCAAACCGTAGATATTCGCTTCTACCTGAGGGATAAGCTATGGTCCAGTCGCTATTTGCCATGGCTCTATCCATTCGACATCTAATCAGGTGAGAGTGTCTCATTCCTCTCTAGGATAAAAAATTCCCGGTATGCTTAAGATCAAAGTGGTCGCAGGTTGACATAAATGATATGAGATCCGAGAAAGAGCCTTCCGGTCTTAGGGGACCACCCACTTTCTCAGAGCCATGGATAATATCATTGAAATCTCCGGTAATTAGCCAAGGTCCCGATCTGGAAGAAGCGCGCTCCTGGAGATGGTTCCAAACTTGTGTGCGGGTTGCTCTGTCAGGCTCACCATACATGAAAGTGGTACAGAAAGTTCTTCCCTTCGCTGTAATATTTGTTTCAATAAAATGTTGATTTCAGAAACAGATTTCCACTTCAACACTTTGTTTCCAGAGGAGTGCTAGGCCACCGACTCCCGAGGCATTGGGTGGTACTAAGTGATGTGACTGGTACCCTAAGCATTCAAGATATTGGAGAACCATATCCAAGGAGTTTTTGGTCTCCATGAGGAATAGTAAGTCAGGAGAAATCTTTTTACGGATTTCCCTTAACCTCTGGACTGTCATGGGATTCCCCAACCCACAACAGTTCCAGCTCACTGCTCTTAAGGAAGAGGGGGAGGCAGATTCTGAAAATCCACCATGTTTTTCTTGATTGCAGGAATCAGTGGGATAGTTGGGGCACCAGATGAAGGTCTTCTGCGGCGTGAAGATGTGACATATGACTGGGAGTTCCTTTTAGATGGACCTACATCCGCATCCATATTGGTTGCAGTCCCTCTATTACAGCGGGAAGTAGTTGGAGGAGTCTTAACTTGCTTGGTTCGCAAAGTACTTGAGATAAGAGGTCTTTTTCCAACTTTTGACCCCGTAGTCTTTTTTGGGGATCCCTGAGTAAAGATTCTCTTAGGCGTTTTTGCTCATGGGAGCTTGTGCGCAGCTTTATTTACCGGTTTAACTGACGGGGGGCGTCCTTGTCCTCTTTTGCTTGTTCTAGGTTCATCATGTTGGGGATACACAGGAGGAAGATGTGGCAACCCTGTTGGGCTAGTAGTATCAAGAGCTGCTGGGGAAAACTCCAGGGAGGATGCAAGCACTGCCGCCTCAACGATTTTGTCAGCTGTGGTATCCATGAGGTTAGAGGCTTCTCCCTGATTTACTCAGATTCTTCTAGCCGCATTTTCAGTAGGGTCTGCAGTGGAGATATATTGGATTGTTACTTCACGAAGTTCACTAAACACTTGGTCCTTTATAGGTACAATTTTTGATGTAGAAAGATGATGCTCTGGAGCTAAGAGACCATCAGGAGCAGCTTTCCTGGCTGTGAGGAGGGTGAGTCCGGCTCTTTGTCAGTAGTGATCCTCTCTAGTGGAGGACGTCTGGTTCGGGAAGAATCGGAGACTTCTCGCTGAGGAGATAGTGGAGGGAGTTGTTTCTCGCGCCATTGCAAGGTTTGTCATGGCAATCGATGGGGGGG
>NC_025698.1:27838948-27857833 GCF_000633955.1 Camelina sativa | reverse complement strand
GGGGGGGGGGGGGAAAGACCTTTCCTGAGGTGAGATCTTTAGAAATCAGAGTTGGAGGATCTACTAATCTCTCTGTCTCTATCGTTTCTTATTCTTTGTTCAAAGTGTCTTTGGGGGAGAGCCTCATGTCTTGAAAAATATCCCAAGTTGGATCTTGCCTGGTCATAGGTCCGTTTTAGTGGGTTTGCTGCATTTTGCATTGAGAAGCTTCTGTCAGAGGCTCGAGGAGTGTGGCGGAGAGGGAGAAAATTATCCTTGGGAGTGTAGTAATTCCTGGATATTTCTCTAGCAGATTCTAATCAGGTGGCGGTGGAGAAGCTTCTTTTTTGGTTAGGAGGCCTGGACATTGCTTTGTTTCATGCGTTAGGTGATGACAATGGTGGCAGTGAGACTTCAGGTTTTTGTAATCTAGAGTGACAACTATCTCCTCACCATTTGCGAACTCCACAACTGACTCTTTTGTTAGGGGTTGAAGGCCATTCAAGAGAACTCTGACTTTCGCAGTGGCTGGGGTAATATCAGTTTGGAGAACTTGGCCAAGTTCTTCTCCTATAACTGACAACATCTCTGTTTGCCAAAAGTGTTTTGGCAAACCATGTATCTCCACCCATAACGGGATTTGTGATGGAAAGTTCTTAGAGATTATGGGTTCCCATTTCTGAAGGATGATCATCCACTGGTCAAAGTGGTATGGTCCATTTTCTAGCACCTGTTGAAGATCTTCTACTAGGTCAAACCGGAATTGGAACATTCCTCGACCTAGATCTGAGCCCACAGCTTTTCCACGGAGGTTCCAGCGGTTGACTAGGAAAGGGAACATGGCGTAAAATCTTTGATTTGCCGGGTTTGTAAGGCGACCAATGAGAGTGAGGGAATTTTCAGCTATTAGTGCCGATGTGTCTAGCTTAGGGGCTCGGATTCGCTTTCTCGGAGGAGGGGGGATTATCCACGCTCAATACCTTTGCCTTTCAAACTATATGGTATTCTTTTCTCCGTAGTGAAAGTGAGATTGTAGTGTTTAAACGGGTCTGTAAGCAGATAACTTGTAGTACAGGGTTGCAGAGGGGAAAAATATGGTTACAGGGCAGTTTTAAACACGGTTCCAAGGGTTTAAAAGGTTTGTAAACGGTTCAGGTCAGATTCAAACAAGACAGAGCATTAAAGAGGGTAGAGAGACCGCGAGCAAACCTCTGTTGCAATAAATCTTGGTCGGAGAAGGCTCATCTAGCAGCTGGAGGCGGTGGTGGAGAGGGGGGGATCTTGGTGGTATACCCATGAGACCAGTGGTTTGCAACGCATAAACCCAAAAGCCCAGTGGATAATGCACTTTTCCTAAGCCTCGAAAGTGGTTGAGATCTGGTTAATAAGATGCTTCATGCTTTCTCGGGGATTGGGCCTGAGAGCGTTTTATTCCTAGGATATATGACAAAAAAAGTATTCAAAATCATTCAAAGCAAAAAAGTGTCTATTCTTCAAATTTCTAACAAAAACTGTATATTTTTTTAATTACTTTTCGAAAAGTATCTAACACACTAATGGACTCAAAAAACAACCTCAAATGGCAGTTTCTCAGACTATGTCTAGAGAGAACTTTACAGACTTTGTCTAGGAGAACTTTACAGATTTGTCTAGAGATCAAATTTACAAATTTACATTCAAGGTTAGATACATGGAATTTATTTACATATGTGGTGGCTTCCGGTTATTATCGTTGAACCTAGCGAACCACTTTCCAGAATCTTTTTCTTGTCGATCAGCAGGATTAGCGAAGTTGACCCAATTCATACCAAACCGGAGAGTGAAACCATTTCCAAACTCGTAGTTGTCCATCAATGACCATGCAAAATATCCTGCTATGTTGCATCCATCCCTATAATATATATTTAAAAGAATAGTTTTGATGTATTAACATTTATAATTCTCTGAAAAGGTATATATATATATTAGAGATTAAAACGCGAATTATAATTCACCCGATGGCGCATTTGAGACAAGAAAGATGGCTACAATGCAATTGAATTCGCCCATGATCGGCAAGAGCCTTTGCATGCGTTACGTTTCCGGCATCAAGATCAGAAGCACCTGAAATTTTAAATATCTATCATTATAATAAACACACACACATATATATAAGTACATACTGATCTTTTGGTTAAACATATGTATATGAAATGTAAAATTTTATATATATATATATATATATATATATATATATATATACCATTTTCGGTGATATAGGTAAGTGGATTTTTGTAATGATTTTTGATATGGTTCATCATCTGTCGGAGTCCTGGAGGATAGTAGACGAAGCTATCAGCTGTAGAAGAACCCAAAAAAAAAAAAATGAATTAAAAACAACGTTATAATTAATTTAAATATGATATTCTAAACTAAAGTCGATACTTGCCTGAACACCGATAGGAATGCCATTGCGATACACTGAAACCAATTATAGAAAAATGAGTGTTTAGATGATTGATAGATTAGAAAAAAACACACACACACAAATATGAAAAGTTTTACATACTTGCAATATTAGTTTGTGCATCTGTTAAAACATTAAGGTTTGTCGGATTCGGAGGAGGTCCGTCAGTTGTATATCGTGTAAGGTAATAGTTCATCCCTAGAAAATCAAGTGATCCTTTAACTAAAGCTGATTCATGATGTGTGAATTCTGGCAACCTATCTCCTACCATCTCTCTCATTATTTTTGGATATTTTCCGTACACAAATGGATCCATAAACCTTCATATATACAAGAAAATATACATAAATTAGTATTTTTTCTATAAAAGCTTTATAACTAATTAAAACCTTTGATCTCTCTCTCTCTCTTAACATACATACCATCCAACTGCAAAATCAAATGCTCGTTTTGCAGCATCCTTGTCAAGATTGCTAGTTTCGTTTAGTGGGACGTGCCATCTCCCGATCAAGGTTGTTCCTATCTTACCACCTTGAGATTTCTGCATAATATATATATATATATATATATATATATATATATATATTTTTTTTTTGATTACAAACTACAAATATGCCAAATCAAATTAATATTAACGCCGAAAGAAGTGATTAATATATATATACCTGATATCTTTTTCGGTATAAAGATGCAACTTCTGCATGAGCTAGAATTTGGTGATGTGCAACTATATAAGGTTCGGTTCCAGAATCTCCTCCAACTTCACAGTCAGTGCACCGCCCTGGAGGATATGATCCATCCCCATATCCTTTGACTGCGTAGGAGTAGGGTTGATTTAAAGTGATCCAGAATTTGACTCGGTCTCCGAATCGTTGAAATAGAAGCTCAGAGTAGTTCTTGAAGTCCTCCCTATTCATGTATCACACATATTAAATATTAGATATATAGATAAAAAAAAAATCAAAGAAAATTAGTTTAGTTATAAAACTGCTAATGCACTTACACTATACGTGGGCTTAAGAAGCCTCCATATTCGTCTTCTAGAGTCTGGGGAGTATCCCAATGAAATATAGTCACAAATGGTTCTATGCCTGTATTCACGTAAGTTAAATTATTTAAGTCACAAAATATAATACAATGATTAAAAATGTATGACTAAGTAATTGCATTTCGATTTTATACCATTTGCTTTCAACTCGTTAATGAGATTGTTGTAGTATGTAATCCCATTCTCGTCCACTCCCCCAATAAGTCTCCCCTCTAAGATTAGTATATAAACAAAACAATTCAGTCATTTTAAAAATATAATTTTTTTTTCTATTTTTTTTTTTTGTTATTTAAACGAAAACATAAAGAAAAAGCTAGCTGGGAGACGTGTTTTTTACTTGGTAAGACCCTTGACCATGCTATTGAGAATCGGTATGCTTGAACATTCATTCTTTTCAATAATTTGACATCATCCTGTTCAAGGTTATAAGAAAACTCTAAAATTAAATTAAAACTAAAATTAATTAATGAACAAGTATACATTCATCATTGATAGCCTCTTACCTTGTAAAGCTCATACGAATTACAAGCACGATCTCCTGTACTGTGATCTGGAACTTTTTTTGTATATAGATAACAAAATAAATATGAGCTTCAATAGTTTTTTTTTTTTTTTTTTTTAAATTTAGTTAAACGTTTTCTCATACATTGAAGTTCATATTAATAAATAATTCATATTAAATAAATAATACGGTAAATGATGTTTATGACCTGGGTATCTATGAGTGAAATAGTCCCATCTATTAAGTGCTCTATGTGCAGAACCTTTAACCTGGTAAAAGAAATTAAATCATGTTGGTTATGAAAAAATGCTATATAGCTAAGAAATCGATCGATCCCCAAAGCCAAAATATCTGTAAAACTGATATGCAGAAGTAGCAACACCAAATGTGAAATTTTTGGCAAATGCAGTTCGGTTAAACGTAAGAGTATTGTTGCAGTGGAAGGGTTCTTTGGCCTTGCATTCTGTAGTGCAATATTTTTCGCAGCTCGATACCGCAAAGAGAAAGACAAAGATGGCTATAGTGTACAGAGTTTTTTGAATTACCATGTTTGAGAATTTTGTAAATTTTTTTTTGTCTTCGATGGGTTCTAGAGTCTTTGTCTTTGCATTTGTTTGGCTTTTTAGGATTAATTAGACGATGAATTAAAATGATGAACTTGGAGGGGCTTATATAGAAAGGTTTTTGACGTAGCTAAATTTTCCATAACACAAAGCTAACGTTAAATTCTAAGAATACCCATTGGCTAAACTTTCACAAAGCCATTAAATTCTTATAGAATGACCGGATTTATGGGTAATTGAGATTATCTCTCCTTTTTGCTTCATCGATTTATCAAAAGAAGATACGATTAATTAATTACAACAAAAAAAAGTCTCTATTTATAGAGAAACTTATAAGGACAACACAAACACCAACGTTAAAGATTAATCTTAATAAATGTTTTAGAAGATTAATCTTAATTAATGTTTTTAGAAAGATTCGACCCCGAATCTTCAATTAATAAAGTCCACCCTTACCGAATCTGTTGGTAAGTAAACGTTCTCTGATTCATGCCAAAATTGATACCACATATTTAAAAGGTTTTAACTGGAAACTCATTTCTCGTTTTAGTTAGTGCATTTTCATTTGCATCGGCATGTATCTGAGTAAACCTTGAAAGTTTTGAGTTTGGACCTTATTTGATATTTCAGAGCGAAAGCAGCAGAATTTCAAAGACTGAAAAAGAAGATCTAACTGATGATCAAAAAAAAAAAAATTCCAAACCAAATATCATAGGAGGCAGAGGGATGGTTACGCAGCTGTGAGAACCAGCCGTCTCAGCAGGATGGTGAATCCGCTATAGTTATAGATGTTTTGAAACTTTTTTTTTTTATTAACAAAAACTTGATTTTATTCATCATAATTATAGATGTTTTGAAACTTAAGTACTCTTTTTCCCTTTAGTTTTTTTTTTGGGCAATTTCCCTTCAAGTTTTTGTATGAATTTTTGGTAGTTATATATATGTCATGTGAATTGTGAACTTGTTTTCTTCTTCTAATCGTATACATGGTCATGCAAAGGAATCTTCATGATTTTTGTGATTTCATTGAGATTAGTTAGTAGTTCTCTTTAGAACCTTAGGTATGGAAGATTAGGGTAATCGGTAGTTTGTTTTTGCATGATAAATCCTGATGCTGCAAAAGGTTTGAGTGCATGGGACTTGCATGAAGATTAGTTAACTCGTTACGTACATTTGCATTATATTTAATTTGATCCTCCATGTTCTCCACCTCGCTGTCTTGTTTTCTAATTAATAAAAAGAAAAAAAGCAATACACTTTGTCTTACCACACCAGATTTATTNTTTTTTTTTTTTTTTTTTTTTTTTTTTTTTTTTTGAACAAACCACCAGATTTATTGTTTATACGTACATGTCTGCGTGAGAATATATGTTCCTTAACATTATTATTCAATTAATTAATTCAATCAAAGTTACAATTCATTTGAAATTTGTTGGAGACGTTTAAGTTCCGTGTCCATAATATATGGTCATTTATATTAATATTACTAATTTACTATGTGAATGAAGCAATCTTCGTTCCATAAGCAAAAAATATGACTTGTCTCATTGATAAGTATCAAATATTAAACAACGTAGTCAAATTAAAACCAGATTTTAAGGGACAACGTCAATAAGTCATAATTCTTGAAATTATTAGGAAAACTAAAAATAACAACTTACCAAATTACTATAATACTATGTACTAACCCGCGGAAAACCGTGGGCTGAACTTTTTGTTTGATGAAATTTTTTAATAATGTATTTTGTTATTATATTATTTATAAAGATTTATGATTAAAAATTTGATTTGCTTATATAAAAAAAATTTGTATTTTAAAAATGTTTATTGAAAACCTGTCAATAAAAAATTTGGATGTAATGAACTTTAGATTTTATTCGATTAGATTTTTAAAATCTTAGCTGTTAATTTTTTTTAAAGTATGAATTAGTTTTGATTCTAATAAATTTTTTGTTTTAATTTTCTACAATTTATTTTATTTTATGTGCCTCCAATTTTCGTTTTTTAATTAATTCTATTTTTTGATTAATTAATTAATCTTAATTAAATTTTCTAATGGCAACTGAATGCAATTTTTTTACAGATTTTAAGGTTAGTTTCCTATTTGTACTTTCTAATTAATATAATAGGATTAACAATAGATTGTCAATGACATCGTCAAGCCGTAATTGTTGTTATAAAGCATCTCTTAGGCTTAAATTATAACCAAGTAACACGTCAATGATGTCAAACTATAACACCTTAAAAGATTTGTTGATAATAGGAATACAATATCTCACATTCGAAGTTGAGTAATGTATATGCCTTTCTACTCATTACCAATTGATTTTAAGTTGGAAACCCATAATTTAATATTCCTTCCGTTTCATAATATAGGATGTTTTTTTTCGTTGAAATAGAATTATATTGAATTAATCAATGCTAGGATGATACATGGTTGAAATTAGCCAAGGAGACTTGTACATCCATATTTTGCTAAAACATGAGCTGAGCGGTTGCAAGTGCGTCGTACGAAGTCAAATCTTGATTCCTTGAACTTTGTTGCCCAACAAGCTATGTCCATGCAAATACTCCGAATAGCTACATTAGTCGTTTTGCCATTGATGTTGTTAATGAGAATTGCGCAATCTCCTTCAAAGAGAACCAAAGTAAAACCTCTTATCCAAACTTGTTGTATTGCTCCCATTAATGCCTTTGTTTCCGCCTCTAGCGGTGATCTTGATGATCCTAATTTGTTTGCTCCCCATGCTAAACTTTCCCCTGTGTGATCACGGATAATCCATCCTCCTGTTACTTGTTGATTAATCTCATCAAATCTTGCATCATAATTGCATTTAACAAATGGAAGTTGTGGAGGACACCAGCAAGCTGCGTCTGATGCTGTGCCATGAATAGTAGCCTGTTCTCTTCGTCTATTTGTCGCTTCTACCCAGTCCTGTACTTCAGCTCTTGTTTGTACATGTATTGACATCAGACTAACATTGAAATTTTTGAAAACATGCTTGTTTCGTGATTTCTAAATTTTCCACATTAACCAGAAAGGAATCAAAATTTGTTCAGTCGATGTCGTATTAGTAAGCTGAACATCCACAAAGGCATTAAGGATGCTTTCGAGATTGGAGTGGGAATGTGAAAGTGATATAGTTCGTAAGTTAGCCATCTGCCATACTGATTGAGCGTAAGAGCATTCAAACAAGATATGGTGTATTGTTTCATCATGCAATCCACATCTTGAAAAAATTGGATCTAGGTTCATACCCCGTGTGTTCAGCCTAGTCTTTGTCTCAATAGCTTGAGATAACACACGCCACAGGAAGTGTTTTATTTTCGGAAGAATAGGGAGTTTTCATATTCTGTTCTTGATAATGACTGAACCATGTGGGATGGGAGGTAATTCTTGTCTATACTCTGGTTCATGTGTAGCAAACCAATATCCTGATTTAACAGTGTATTCTCCCGAAGAATGATAGTTCCAAAAAAGTTTGTCCTCACTCACTTGTGATGGAATATACATTTGCTGGAGCCTTGTTATGTCTTCCAAGGAGACATGAGCTGCTAGTAATTCATTGTTCCAGAAACGATAATGGCCAGATGCATTGATGTAGTTTTGGATTGGATAATCTGCAACTTCTTCCATAACTTGAATCGGTCTAGGAGGATCAGTCGCTATAAAGTTATCTTTCCCTATTCGAATATGAGCTCCATCTCCTAGTTCCCAATAAGAGCCTTTCTTTATTAGATCAATACCCACTAGTATAGATGACCATCCATAAGATTGATATTTTTGAGATTTTGCCTCTAATATTGGAGTGTCTTTGAAGTATCTTGCCTTTAGTAGCCTTGCTAGTAGGAAGTCTGGGTTTCGTAATAAACTCCATGCTTGTTTAGCTAAGAGGGCATCATTGAATTTAGCTAGATCACGAAAACCTAATCCTCCCTCTCTTTTTGAGTACTGCAGTCTTCACCAAGCAATATCATCAACAACTCATTGAGGAAGTTTAAAACAAGACATGGAGAAGGCTGGCATTGCGAGTGCTACTGTCTTTAAAAGAATTTATTTTCCAGCAGGAGATAATAGCTTAGATGTCCAACCAGATGTTCTTTTTTTGACCCTGTCAATTATATACTCAAACATCTCTTTTTTCTTTCTCCCAAACTGTTTTGGTAGCCCTAAATACTTTCCATTGCCACCATTATTTGGTATTTGAAGTACATCTTTTAATCTGTTTTGTGTGGATCCATAAACCTTTGAACCAAAAGTGATTAGTGACTTTGATGTATTTATTTTCTGATCAGAATAGTACTTGTATACATCAAAAACCCTACTCGAATCCCATGAATGTCACCAGAAGAGACCCTTGTTTTGATTAAATGGCTTAAAATGTCTGCGCATAATATGAATAAATAAGGAGAAAGAGGGTCGCCTTGCCGAATTCCTCTTTCTGGCAAGATTGATCCAAATGGAGAGCCGTTAATCAACACTGAGTAATGGACTGTTTGAACCGTAGCCATTATCCAACTTATCCACTTGTCACATAAGCCAAAAAGCTTTAAAGTTATCTCAAAAAAACTCCATTCTACTCTATCATAGGCTTTACTTACATCAGTTTTGACAGCCATGTAGGTTTTGGATACTCTTTTCCTGACTTTTAGAGCATGCATCAGTTCATGAGCTACAAATATGTTGTCTGTTATCATCCGTCCAGGGATAAAAGCTGCTTGGGAATCAGAAACTATCGCATCAAGATGTGTTTTCAGCCTTGCCACACAACATTTTGAAATGATCTTATATAAAACATTGCATAAGGCTATTGGTCTGAAATCCGCAAGTGTGTTAGGATTGTCGATCTTTGGAATCATACATATATTGGTATGATTAATTCCTGGACGCATCACTGATGTTTCGAAAAAAGATTTTACCTCACATACCACATCTGGTCCGACTATGTCCCAGCATTCTTTGTAGAATCTTGCAGTTAATCCATCTGGACCTGGAGCTCTGTCCTCACCAATTAGACATACAACATTGTAAATCTCCGTGTCTGTGAAGTCTCGGGTTAGTTCTTCATTGATGGTAGGAGTAACTGTTGATTTGAAGTCAGCAAAATCAATCGGTGTCACAGGAATCCCTGAGGTTGTGTAGACTTTTCGAAAATATTGTTCTGCAACCCTACTGATGTTTGTATCCCCTCGATGATGTGTTCCTAGCTCATCTTTGATACTAGCAATATAGTTCTTGGCATATCAAGTCTTTGCATATGCTTGAAAGTAGCTGGTATTTCGATCTCCATGTACCATCCATTGTGACCTACTCTTTTGTTGCCAATATACCTCTTCATCACGGTATGCTTGTTCCAGCAGATTATGTAATTGTGGTATTCTTTGTCGATCTGCTCTGTTGAAACTAGACATACATTTATTGATTTGGAATTGTAAATCATCAATACGTTGAGCAGAGTTCATGTTCTTGCGATGTTTAAACCGAGATAAAGCTTGACGACAAATGCGAATCTGGTCTGTTATCAAGTAGTTATTTTCATTTCCCTGTGTGACAGACCATCCTTGTATAGCAGAGTCTCTGAATCCTGGATGATGGATTAATCTCTTATCAAACCAGAATGGTTTTTTAACAATGTGTTCAGCAACACTAATGTTAATTAATACTGGTTTGTGATCTGAGCCAGTGTAGTCTAGAAACTGGGTCTCTGAGTTTGGAAACATAGCACACCATGCCTTATTAACAAAAACTCTATCCAGGCAACATCTCACAGTGTGTCTATGACGTTCTCCCACCCAAGAGAAACGATCTCCTCTTGATCTCATGTCTTTGATGTCGCAGACTGAAACCATATGACGAAAATTCCGAAAACTTCATTCATCCCTCATCGGTCCTCCTATCTTCTCTAAGTTAGACAAAATTTCATTGAAGTCTCCAAGGAGCATCCATGGACCTGTTCTAGTTGTGGCTATATGTTCAAGTCTTTCCCATAATATATGTCTTAGACTTTGGTGTGGGTGACCATAAACACAAGACAAATAGAAACACACATCATAATACTTAAGTTTTACATCGATCATTCGATTATCCTTACAAATCTCGGATATCGAAACAGCATTCGTCCATAATAACGCTAAACCTCCACTTCTACCTTATGGAGGTTGCGTGATAACGTTTGGAAATCCTAAGAAAATAGCCAAATCCTTTACAACAACATACTTATTTAGAGTTTCAATTAAAAACAAAACATCACACTTAGTTATTTTACACAAACGAGCTAATCTCAAACGAGTCAGCGATGTTCCAACACCCTGACAATTCCAGAAAGCGACTCTCATGGTGGCATTGGGGGTACCAGGCCCCCTGCACCTCCGTAGGTTGGTGTGTTGGATCCTTGAGATTCAGGACCGCCTTATCCTCTGCAGCTTCAACTTGGCGATAGTATGTTTCAAATCTGACCCTCTTTCCCCTCGACCAAGAAGCATTAGCATTATCCGTTTCTTCCTCCAGAAAATCCTTCTTGGTAAATGCATCGTTGTTGATTAGTTTGGCGTGCAAATAGCGAAGTCTCTCAGCAGTAAGTTCTGTGTCTTCGAAAACACTTGCCATTGATGTTTCTGATGGTACTCTGTTCCCTTGATTGTACGCAGTAGAAGCCATTTGTAATCCTGGAATCAGAACATATGGATCAATTGTCTGAAGTGTGTTCTCGGAAACCGCATTCTTCTCCACATCATTATTAATATCCGGAGGATCATCATCATCATTGTCATCATCACTATCCATTGCCGGATCATCATTGTGTGCATTCAGAACACACTCTTTCACATCATGCTGGAGAGAACCACATTTGGTACAAAAATTCCTCAATCTCTCAAACCGGAATTGGATCAATGTGTTGATATTCTCAACAAACTGGAAGTTCCGGTTGAAACGTAGGGGAGAATCTATATTCCAATCCATTCTAACCCTAACAAACTCAACTATTCTAGCATTCTCATCAAAGTCAACCTCTCTAACATAACCAATTTGATTACCCATGTACCTGGCCATGGCATTGGAGAGGTATAGCAATGGAATTCCTCTGATTTGAACCCAGAATGGGATAATCTTCATTTCCTCTATAGAGATGTTCGGATACCATCGGTGAACAGTCACCATCCAGTCAATAAAAGCCCATGGTCCCCGAGTTAGTACCAAAGTCATCTCTGCTTCAGATTGGAAGATGAATTGTGCTTTGCCACTACCCAGTATTCACCCATAACAAGTTCTTGGGAAACCCCAAACACGCGGCATGTTGTTAATCAAAGCCCGGAGATTCTGCTTCTTGGGATTGACAGTGGAAACCACCAAAGAGAATCGATTGATTTCAGCGGCTATGGCACAAAATCCCGGTGGTAATGCAACTGGAACATCATCAATTCCCAGATCCAAATCTTGCAATGAAGACCGAAGATTATCACTCATTTTTTGTAGTCGTAGTTTCGTTAAAGTATAACAGAAACGGGAGGGAGAAGTAACAAAACATTGTAGAGATTTTATAGTTGTCGGGCCATGGCAGTTTTCGATGGTAGTTATCTTCCGTAAAAAAAGGAGACCGAAAACTGCCATGGAGATGACCAGACAGAAAGAAACCGTCGATTTTAATCAGAATAAGCCTAAATCGATCGGAAAAACACTCCGAAGAGAGAAAACATGGCCGACGACCAAAGGAACCGTCATCGCCCAGAGAATCGCCTTTCTCAGAGAGAAGAGACGCCATTAATATATATAGGATGTTTTAGAGAAGTATTTTTGTTTTATAATATAAGTTGTTTTCAAGTTTCAATGCAGCTTTTAGATTAATTTTATATTTTATATTATGTAATCTTGATTATGATTGGGTGAATTGAAAATAATTATTTTTTAATCTGCGTGTTTTTGGCTAAGATATCTTACAATTTAAATCGGAGGGAGTAGTTGACATGTTATCCCCTTTTTAATAAAACGGAAGTACACAACATTGTTTTGTAGACTATATAATTTTAATAAATTGGTTACAAATAGGTTATCGATTAATTGATAGATTAATTGGTTACAAGTTACATAGTGAGTGCAATCTTAATTTATTTTTGGAAAATTTTATTACTAGAATACGTTGTTTCCAAAAATCTTAAAGAGAATATTCTAAAGAATCATTTGATATCATCTAACTTACCGTATTAATTTTTTTATTAAATTATTCATCAAATAAAATCTTTTGATATCTAACTTAACATATTAATTTTTTAATTATCATTATATTTCACCTCTCATTTTTATATATGAGTCTATTTTGTGAAAAAAATAAATTATCATATTATTTATTATAATTAAAAAATATTTTTATTTCCGGATATACCATAAGTTGAATTTTAAAAACAAAAATAATTTGTTCAATCAATAAAATATTCAAGGTTTAGTAATATTATTCTTTAAAAATAATATCTATTGAATTAAAAATTCTACTGAGTAACGGGTCAAAATTTGAATATTTTAATTCAATTTCATATATTTTTTGAGTTTTATTATTTTATATAATATAATAAAATTTAAATAATTTATTTTGATATATTTTTAAAATATTGAAACTTGATATAAAAGTTAGAAACTATAAATATTCTAAATTGATTTGCTATAGCAATGTCAATAATATGTCACTATAATATGAAAGAATTTCAAGGAACCAAGTATATTAAAAAAAAAAGTATAACAAGATATAAAAGTACTCATAATATAATTACTCGTTTTTTAAAACCAAATTTACAAAATTATGTCTTATAATGACATTCAAGTCATGATGTAGAATATACATTGTTGAAATAACTTCACATACATAAACTAATAGAACATATTAAAATTTTATTTTAAAATATAAAATATACAAAATTTTGTATAAAATAAATCTTAACAGTGTTATTTCACGGGTACTTATCTAAAATCATTAACAATATAAAATTTACAAAATAAGTGTTTTTTTTTCAACCATCATATTTAGCATTTATATTAATATTTTTACAGCAGTTTTGTCAAAGAAGGCTCAGAGTTGGAAACTATTTACATTCCATACCATTGTAATTAATAGCTTTTAAAAAAAAATTAAAGCACATTATAGAAAAAAACAATTACAAAATTAATATTAACATTTCCGTATGACCAAAAAAATCAAATTAAGATTCTCCAATCATTAATTTCCATAATTTTAGCATATTAACATTAGTCTCTCTTTAATGATTCCTAACTAAAAAATCATAACTTCCTAAACAACTCGGATAGTTAAAAATATTCCAAATATTAATTTTTCATATATTTAGCAACAAAAAATTGAGTCAATCGTTTTCCTTTATCAGAACCCTATAAATCAGTTCAAAATCGATTTTGTATATGCATCATTATTACTCACCACATTCAATTTCGAAATTATTTTTCCCCCTAAATCTCTATATGCAAAACCAAAAAAAGAAACAAATTAAAGTCTCAGAAAATATCGAATAAGATAAAGTTGGTGTATTCCTAATAATCAAAAAATTTGCGAATATTTAATCCCTAATTAGTATCATTAACCGTTAAATCTATTGCATGCAAAGGTTGAAATGTTCAACCTAATTTAGAGCCTATAAATTACTTGGCCCCTAATCACAAGTTAGCATCACCAACATATCAAACATACAGCTTAATTAAGTGTTTTGTCAAACACCCTTTCTCTTCACAATTAGCAAGTTGTATATTGTTTTGCTTATCATATCAATAAAATTAAGTTTTCAGTTTCTACTCATGACTAACCACCGTCTGTATCCTTATGTCTATATTTTTCGTTAACTAATATGCATTATATGCGAATTGTTTTGTTGATATATTAGATACATATAATTCAATATCACCCACTTATAAACAACTTTTGATAGACTTTTTAAATTTCTCTTTTATTATCATTTTATATTATTAACTATTTTTTTACAGCATGTTACACTTTAAAACATGTTATCTCAAAGGGAATAGAGAAAGATATTTGAGCTCTATAATACATACATGTCAATACTAATCAAGTTATATGAGATTCTTATGCATTTTTTCTTTCTTTCAAAAAACAACAAAATAACTAAGGTCGCCAATGGAAAAACTAACACTTATATTTTTGACAATCTTTTCTAAAATAATATTTTCTATATTTCACTTGGTTTATCATTTTTTAATATATTTTCACATCATTTAAAAAATTTCAAAGTATGATTATTGATATAATTAAAATTACTAAAAACTTAAAATATTATGTATATGTGAACTTATAAATGTTAAACATATTATAAAACGAGGTTATATTGCAGAATGCATTATAAGGTTAGACGGTTTACATTAACATTAGTATAAATTTAAAAAATAGCATTAGTCCCATGCTTGAACACGGGTTAAATCTTCATCTTATTGTTTTGTTAACGCCATCAATTTTAGAATATTAGACAAATCTAATTAAGTTGATTTATTATGATTATGTAAAAACAAATTGTACCACGCATGAAATTCTAGAATTGATGATCAAAATAATTTTTTTTTACAATCTTAAAACAAAACAAACAATATTAACAAAAAAAAACAAATGTAACTTAAAATTAATAAATTTTAGCTATAAAAAATTATCCCGCGGTGTACCGCGGGTTAAAATCTAGTATGATTTAATTGCATAATGTTTTATCCAAAAAACCTTTTAAAAACAATCACATAAATTATATTTTATATAAAATTACAATATAAATAAAATGAATTTCAACCCTTGCTCTAGCACGGATCTTGATGTAAATTTAGTATTATAGAAAGGGTATAGAATACAAACTTCATTAATACAACATTTTTTATTAATTTATGAACTGACCAACTAGGCCGGAATTAAGATCCGATTATTACAACGTGTAGTAAGGATTTAGGTAACGATTTTAAAAACAATAATTCATAGAGTACAATTTTTATTATTAGATTCCAGGTTTGGTGAACCTAGAGAACCTAGAGAACCATTTGCCAGAAGGTTTTTCTTTGCGATCAGCAGGATTAGTGAAGTTGACCCAATTCATACCAAAACGGAGAGTGTAACCATTTCCGAATTCGTAGTTGTCCATCAATTTTTTTCAAGCTACGTTAATTGAAAAAAATACACTAAAAATATTAAAGAGAAATAACAAATGTTGCAAGAAGAGTGCCAAATGGAAACTTCTAAAAGAGAACTTTACTTTATTATATAAGATAATATCAAATTATAGTTTGTTTTAAATATAAATATACATTAGATAATTTATGTCAAATAGAGTTAATTAAAAAATATACACTAAAAATATTAAAGAGAAAATGACACATGTTGCAAGAAGAGAATGTCAAATGGCAACTTCTTAGAGCTTGTCAAAAGAGAACCTTACTAAAATGTCAAGATATGTCAAAAAAGACATTATTAAACTCAAGCTGCATTTGTATCAGAAAGATTGATATATATCTGACAATATCCTCATAGCTCATGAAATTGCTCACAGCCTACACACTCATCCAACTATCTCTCAAGAGTTTATGATGGTAAAAACTGATATGTCTAAAGCATATGACAGAGTGGAATGGATTTTTTTAAAAGACATGCTTCAAGCTCTCGGTTTTCAGGATCGTTGGATTTTATGGATTATGGGATGTGTCTCATCTGTTAGTTACTCAGTGATAGTGAATGAGAAAACAGTAGGATTAATCAAGCCTGAAAGAGGAATTAGACAGGGAGATCCTCTTTTCCCTTTTCTTTTTGTGTTATGCACTGAAGCTTTGATTCATCTCTTCAATCAAGCTGCAAAGGGAGGTTGTATCATTGGTATTCAATTTCACCACTCTGGTCCACAAATTAATCATCTTTTGTTTGCTGATGATAGTCTCTTTATCTGCAAAGCGAATAAATTACAGTGTGCAGAGATGATGAATTGCTTACAGAAGTATGAATGGATGTCTGGTCAAAAAATTAATAAGGAAAAGTCAGCTATTAGTTTTGGGACTAAATCAAACAAACTTGATGGGATCTGGATAAAAGAGAAATTGGGGATTCGTTTAGAAGGTGGTACTGGAAAATATTTAGGACTTTCTAAATGTGTGAGTGGAGCAAAACAACAACTTTTGGGATACATAAAGGATCGGCTTCACTCTAAGTTAACAGGTTGGTATGCTAAAAATCTCTCACAAGGAGGTAAAGAAGTTCTTTTAAAGTCTATTGCAATGGCACTTCTAGTCTATGCAATGTCCTGTTATAAGCTTCCTAAGGGCATCATTAAGAAACTGATTTCTGTAATGATGGACTATTGGTGGAGTAACTCACAAGATAGGAAGAAAATCCATTGGCTCAGCTATGAGAAGATGACTTTGCCCAAATCAGCTGGTGGTTTTGGATTTAAGGATTTGGAAATTTTCAATCAAGCTATGCTGGCTAAACAGGCTTGGAGACTCCTTTATGATACATACTGCCTTTTCTCAAGATTCGTCAAAAGCAGGTATTATGCTACTAGTGACTTTTTAAATGCACCAAAAGGTAGAAATCCTTCTTACGGTTGGAGAAGCATTCTCTTTGGTCGAGATCTACTTACTACAAGGCTGAAACGTGTAATTGGAAATGGTAAAAACACTTTTGTCTTGATTGACAATTGGTTGTATAATAACAGACCTACTAGACCTGTTGGCATCCACTCTCTAATGAACATTAAGCTTAGAGTTGCAGACCTTTTCGATCATAACACTGAGGTTTGGAATGATTATCTTTTACGTTCATTGTTTCACCACTCGGAGATTAACCGAATTAAAGCTATAACACCTAGAATAGGTTTTGATGATTCTTTCTGCTGGGGTGAAACAAGAAATGGCGTTTACTCAGTAAAATCTGGTTATGATATGATGTTTAGAAAGCAGAAGAAAGCTGCTCTGTTTGATGCAGAAACTCAACCTTCCTTGAATCCGATCATTCAAGCCTGCTGGAAGGTGGAAACTGCTCCAAAAATTCAGATTTTCCTTTGGAAAGTTCTTCATGGAGCCCTTGCTGTGACTGAAAGACTACAAACAAGAGCAATTAGAAATTTTGATGGTTGTATGTTTTGTAATGCAGAGGTTGAATCAATTAATCACATCTTATTCCTTTGTCCCTTTGCAAGACAAGTCTGGGCGTTATCGAACATTCCATCTCCATTTATGGGCTTTGGTAATTTGATTTTTGAAAACATGTACCATCTTTTTAGCTTGAAGAAAATGGGGAATTCTCTTGATGAGCTTAAGTCAGCTTTTGCTTGGATTCTATGGCACTTATGGAAAACTAGGAACAGCCTTCTCTTTGAAGGATTTGCTCTGTCATCGGATGGTGTAGTGCAAAAAGCTTTGGATGTCACTAGAGATTGGTCTTCAGTGCATAGTCAAGATATCTCTCATAAGAAAACCTTGATACCGATGCAACAAAGTTGGCATCCGCCTGATCAGGGGGAAGTAAAGTGCAATATTGGTTTTTCTTGGTTGTAACATCCGCGAACCAATATTCTCTGGTTCGACCAGTTCGATTTAATTTTCGATTTGGACCGGTTTGGTTTAGGGAAAACCATTGAACCGAGGTTTAAAAGGGGGAAAACGACCTAGGGTCGTGTTTCTGTTGTCTTACGCCGTTTGAGAGGGAGAGAAAGAGGAGAAAACAGTTTCTAAAGGGTCTTGAGAGAGTTTGTGAGATTTCAAGGTGTTTTTGGTGAGATCTTGCTGTGAGAGTAAGGATCTAGGTCCAGGAACGTGTTAGAAGGTTGCTGGGAGTATAGGATTCGTTGTTGTTGGTCCAAATCTTCCTGCAAAGAGGTGAGTGCATGACCATGGCTAATCTAAACCTTTGATTTCCTTGTTCTTGCTTGTGTGTTGTTGTTTTGTGTGTTTTCTTGCTGGGGATTGGTTGCTACAGGTTTCTAAGGATGTTTCCGGCTTGGGTTTTGAGTATTGGGTGATTTGGAGGAGGTTGGGAGCGAGATTCGACTCTCGGCTTCGAGCGGATCGCGATTGCAGAGGGAGTGTCAATCGACACCACTTGGTGTCTGTTGACACCAGAAAATTGGGCATCGATCGACATTGTGGGGTAGTGTCGGTCGACACCAAGGCCAGTGTCGGTCGACACTTGGCTGGTGTCGGTCGACACCTCCCTTCCAGCGAGACGATGTTTGATTTCCTGGTTTGTATGTTTTGTTTTGTTGTTTGTTTGGAACATTGGAATCACTGTTGCTTGTGTGTATAGCCCAGTAGATGGGAGGATTGCCTCACTGAGTGTTTATCAAATACTCATGCATCTCAATATGTGTTTGTGGTGCA
>NC_025698.1:27824319-27838058 GCF_000633955.1 Camelina sativa | reverse complement strand
TCTTGAGAGAGTTTGTGAGATTTCAAGGTGTTTTTGGTGAGATCTTGCTGTGAGAGTAAGGATCTAGGGCCAGGAACGTGTTAGAAGGTTGCTGGGAGTATAGGATTCGTTGTTGTTGGTCCAAATCTTCCTGCAAAGAGGTGAGTGCATGACCATGGCTAATCTAAACCTTTGATTTCCTTGTTCTTGCTTGTGTGTTGTTGTTTTGTGTGTTTTCTTGCTGGGGATTGGTTGCTACAGGTTTCTAAGGATGTTTCCGGCTTGGGTTTTGAGTATTGGGTGATTTGGAGGAGGTTGGGAGCGAGATTCGACTCTCGGCTTCGAGCGGATCGCGATTGCAGAGGGAGTGTCAATCGACACCACTTGGTGTCTGTTGACACCAGANCGGTTTGGTTTAGGGAAAACCATTGAACCGAGGTTTAAAAGGGGGAAAACGACCTAGGGTCGTGTTTCTGTTGTCTTACGCCGTTTGAGAGGGAGAGAAAGAGGAGAAAACAGTTTCTAAAGGGTCTTGAGAGAGTTTGTGAGATTTCAAGGTGTTTTTGGTGAGATCTTGCTGTGAGAGTAAGGATCTAGGTCCAGGAACGTGTTAGAAGGTTGCTGGGAGTATAGGATTCGTTGTTGTTGGTCCAAATCTTCCTGCAAAGAGGTGAGTGCATGACCATGGCTAATCTAAACCTTTGATTTCCTTGTTCTTGCTTGTGTGTTGTTGTTTTGTGTGTTTTCTTGCTGGGGATTGGTTGCTACAGGTTTCTAAGGATGTTTCCGGCTTGGGTTTTGAGTATTGGGTGATTTGGAGGAGGTTGGGAGCGAGATTCGACTCTCGGCTTCGAGCGGATCGCGATTGCAGAGGGAGTGTCAATCGACACCACTTGGTGTCTGTTGACACCAGAAAATTGGGCATCGATCGACATTGTGGGGTAGTGTCGGTCGACACCAAGGCCAGTGTCGGTCGACACTTGGCTGGTGTCGGTCGACACCTCCCTTCCAGCGAGACGATGTTTGATTTCCTGGTTTGTATGTTTTGTTTTGTTGTTTGTTTGGAACATTGGAATCACTGTTGCTTGTGTGTATAGCCCAGTAGATGGGAGGATTGCCTCACTGAGTGTTTATCAAATACTCATGCATCTCAATATGTGTTTGTGGTGCAGGTAAAGGCAAAGTGTGATCGTGGAATCAAGGCGATGAAGAGGAGGATGTTCTAGGGACTCGATTGTATGTTGTCTGGCATTGCTAGGTTGCTAGAGTTGGGTTTTTAGGAACATTGTTAGGTTGCCGGTTTCATATTTCTTGATGTTTGATTATTGGATTGTTGTTATGGATATTTATTGGTTATATTATTATTGGATATTTATTGATATTGCTATTTCCGCTGTTGTCTCTGGTTGTGGATAGGTGGCTAGTGGGTATGGGACCACTAGTTGTAGTTATATTATATTTATATTTATTATTTATTAATTAAAAAAAAACAGGTCAGGTCGTTTCATTGGTCCAAAAGGTTTTGTTTATCGGGTGCTTCGTGGGTGATAAGAGATCATAATGGTAAGGTTATACTTCATAGCAGAAGATCTTATTCATCTGTTGTTTCAGCTTTTGATGCCAAACGTAAGAGCATGGAATGGGCGTTGGAAAGTATGACAAGTTTGCATTTGGAGAATGTGACTTTTTGTGCATCTACTATGGAGATCATCAAAGCTATGCACAATCCTAGTCAATGGACAGCAATAATAAGCTATATCTCTCCACTTATTTTGGTTGGTAAGGATAAACCAAACTGGTTTCTGCTTTTTGAACTGACATAATGCAACAATGGAGCCTTACTAATTGCACAAAGCGTTACTTCAGACCTACGGATATCTTCTTATGTGGCTCGGGGAGCTCCTACTTGGCTAACTGGCTTGTTTGATCATGAACAGAGGATGTTACAGAACTACAGCTTGTTGCCCAACACTCTGCAGTACCCAGTTTTCCCTCTTCGTCGTTTTCTCTATATATAACTTTTTCAGATTTTATCTATTGTGAATGTTTTAACTTTTCACAAAAAACAAAAACAAAAGACCTTCACTCCTAGGCGGTGATTATTTTGATAATCATCTGTTACCTTGATTTACCCTCCTTTTTGTCTGCTTTGACTTTTTGAGCCGTATCTCTTCACCCTTAAGTTTACAGTTAAATATCCTTTTCTTACTTCTTACTTCTTAGCTTTCTTTATACTTCTATGAAAAATACTTAGACTCACTTCTAGGGTGAACCTTCTTGTTCACTTCTTCCTTATCAACCAATCAAAATCTTCTATACATTATCTTGTTTAAAAAAAAATCAAAACNATGGACAGCAATAATAAGCTATATCTCTCCACTTATTTTGGTTGGTAAGGATAAACCAAACTGGTTTCTGCTTTTTGAACTGACATAATGCAACAATGGAGCCTTACTAATTGCACAAAGCGTTACTTCAGACCTACGGATATCTTCTTATGTGGCTCGGGGAGCTCCTACTTGGCTAACTGGCTTGTTTGATCATGAACAGAGGATGTTACAGAACTACAGCTTGTTGCCCAACACTCTGCAGTACCCAGTTTTCCCTCTTCGTCGTTTTCTCTATATATAACTTTTTCAGATTTTATCTATTGTGAATGTTTTAACTTTTCACAAAAAACAAAAACAAAAGACCTTCACTCCTAGGCGGTGATTATTTTGATAATCATCTGTTACCTTGATTTACCCTCCTTTTTGTCTGCTTTGACTTTTTGAGCCGTATCTCTTCACCCTTAAGTTTACAGTTAAATATCCTTTTCTTACTTCTTACTTCTTAGCTTTCTTTATACTTCTATGAAAAATACTTAGACTCACTTCTAGGGTGAACCTTCTTGTTCACTTCTTCCTTATCAACCAATCAAAATCTTCTATACATTATCTTGTTTAAAAAAAAATCAAAACTAAATTAAAAAGTAATACATATTAAGGAAACAAATTCTGTATAATTTTTTTTAAGGAAAGTTAAATATTGGCTTAGTTTAGATTTTACAATTAGAATGAAATGATGTATCGGTTTGGGTTTACAAATAAGGTGATTAGGGTTTAGATTTTACAATTCAAACAAAATTATATGTTGGTTTGGGTTTACAAATGAAGTGGTTAGGGTTTAGATTTTACAATTAAAACGAAATTATATGTTGGTTTGGGTTTACAAATGAGATGGTTAGGGTTTAGATTTTACAATTAGAATGAAATTATATGTCGGTTTGGGTTTACAAATGAGATGGTTAGGGTTTAGATTTTACCAATAGAATGAAATTATATATCGGTTTGGGTTTATAAATAAGCGGTTTAAGTTTTAAATTTTATAATAATGTATACAGATTTTGTTTCCTTATTTTATAAGAGGTGAATAAATAGGTTCTTAAATATAGTATGAGATGTCAGATTCTCATTGGTTAAAATAAGGAGAAGTGAACAAAAGGGTTCACTTTAGGAGTGAACCCAAGAATTGTCCTACTTCTATTACGTTTTTTTTCCTTCCATTTTTTTCCCTTTCCTTCCTTTTATTATGTCTGACGAGTTCTGGAATGACCTGCAATATATGGCTCTGGGCAGAGATGATCCTGAACTGTTTATTCCTCATGTCACTTATGCTGGAGTGTTAGCTAGGAACCGAGTTAGCTTGATTGGGAGACCTCTTAACCCTAGAGAGCAAGACCTTAGACGTGTGATCTACTCCCTACCCCACCTTTGGGTTCTAGCATCGCGGGTTCATGGACGCGTTTTAGATGACAGCTATGTCCAGTTTTTATTTCGGTCAGAGGTGGATCTGTTTGCAGTTCTACGAAGGGGACCTTGGGTGGTTGACAACTGGTTTGTTGCTCTACAAAGGTGGGAAGACTTTCCTGAGCATGATTTTCTCAATAGTATTGATCTTTGGGTCCAAATCCGAGGTATACCTCTGCCTTATGTTTCACAAGAAGCAATTAAGTTTATTGCCAAAACTCTTGGAGAGGTTGTTGAGTTAGATTTCAATGAGGAGACTACTTCGCAGTTCTCTTTTATAATAGTAAAGATAGGAATTGGAATCACAGACCGTATGCGTTTCTTTAGAAGAGTCAGATTTGAATCAGGAGAAGGGGCCATGATAGGTTTTGAGTATGAAAAGCTCAAGAGGATTTGTACGAAGATAATCTTTAAAGGTGAGAGTGTTCTAAGCGTAGGAAAGGAAAGCAAGTTCAGTTAGAAACTGAGAGAAACACTCGCCAACGTCGAAAGGATGTCGTATTAAGGTTTTATTCGACTGAGCATGAATCTCCATGACAACCGAACAACAAACTAATCTCAGAGAAAGATCGGTTTCTTTGACTCTGAGATTTCACCTTTTGTTTTAGGTTTTTTAGTTTGAATTAGGTAATAATCTTCACTTTTCAGATCAAGAAAGTGGATGCTTTTTGTACACCCTGTGTTGTTATGGTCTGATGATCATATGACAAAGAAAGGTCGTAGACGAAATTCATGAAGACCTTGATTTCACCTTTTGATGATGATGGGGTGATAAGTACAATACTTTCACATCTAAAGCTTATGTTAAATACTTTAAGACCAAAGCCAATGATCTTCATTGCAATTTTGGTCTTGTTGTGCATGATATGGAGTTGCGCTTATCCCCCATCATCCAATAGTTATCATATAACTGCTTTGTAATCTAATGTTGCTCTGTTTTCATATGTGTTGTAAAATTTTCGTCTCACCAACTTGGTTTTCACCACTGATGGTTGATGCTGTTGTTTAATATATAAATCATACTTGAAAAAAAAAGTGTTAAGATATTTTTCCAAAAGGAAATTGCTAAAATGTCAAGATATTTTTTCTTGGATAATTTTTTATGTATATAATTTTGAGAGGAATGACCGCCTCTTCTCAGTTTTTTAAGTAGACTAGGTTTAGCGTGGGTTGATTTGATATATTTTGATAAAAATTATATATGATTGATTACGGTAATAAAATATTATCTCATAAAAAAAATTAAAATTAGTACTAAGGAAAAAAATAAATTTCAAATACACAATTTTTTAAAATATGAAAATCAGTTGTGTTATAAAATCAAATCTGATAAAAAAATCATAAATTTAACTTGACGTCCAGGCGAGGCAAATCAAACTGATGACCTCACATATCCTAAACCATTTTCTTTGACCACCAGAAAAAACGAAACAATTTTATAATCATGAATTTAACTCGTTTTCATATTTAATTGATCGCTACCACCTATGTTTTCGTGTTTTTATTCAATGTTTTCTTATTCTTCATATTCTTTCTTGTCATTTTCATTGTCAAATGTTGTGTTAATTGTCATCGTAACTTTTACTGTTTGGTTCTTCGTTATACTCTTTTTCTTCTTCTTCCTCGTCAACTTCTTCACATTCTTCCACTGTAAAACATTTTTTAGACTACCACACAACTTGTTTACCCATCAAACTCCAAGAACAAAATCATTTCTTTTCTCATAAAATTTGTGAAATTCATGATTACCAGCATAGTCAACACATGCACCCAATTACTGACAATTTTATCCATATACTTATTTGGTTTTAGCTCCACGCATTTAGAAACTTCTCAAACCAAAATCCATACTTGGTTTATAATATTTTAATAACATAATAAAACATACTAATAATTTATTTAATATGAATCATATGATATATAGAATTATGAGTACACTATAAGAACATATTAATTATAAATAAATAATATCAATTATATTATATTATCAAATAATATCAACCGTATCATATTATCAAATAACCGTAACCGTATATAACAGTAACTGCTTGAACCGTAACCGTATTTAAACGTAACCGTTTAACAAAAGGTTACAAAAATTTCTAACCATAACCGATGGTTAATAAACCTTAACCGTGACAACTGTAACCCTGGTCATACTTATGTATAGCTAATAAAACATGTGTGTTTGTCGTCCATCTTTCTTCTTTAAACCTCAAAATTGGACTCAAACATCAAATTAAGGTCTTGCGATGTCAATCCTTCTTTCTTAGACCCAAAAATAAAAAATTAATGAAAGAATATCAACTCATCTATAAAATCATACACAAAAATATGTTTTACAGCTCATAAGAAATAAAAGCACAAATGTAGATAAATAAGATAATTTATGTTTTGCATCAATTTTTATAATATTTTAAACTTTTAAAAGATTTCAAAATATAAAATTTAAACCTTTTAAAAATTTTCAATATTTATAATATTTTAAACTTTTAAAATTTAAAACTTATAATATTTAAAAAAATTTAAAAGCTAAGAAATTTTAAAAGTTTCAATATTTATAATATTTAAACTTATAAAATTTTAAAATATTATAATATTTTTTTGAAACTGTTTAAAGTTTTAATTTGATCAAATAAAAAACCAGATCAAACCAAATAAAACTTTTAAACTTGGACGCCTGATAAATCAAGCTTTCCTGCTCATTCGTTGTTGGAAGCATATTAATCTTATTTATACTGGTTCTGAACCATTGTCCAATAAATTTCTAGCCGATGTGGAATATTGTGCTTAGTTCTTTGATTTCCATAAATTTAAAATTTTCCTTTTTCTAAAAAGTTCTGTAAATTTAAAAAATGTTAATGAATAACATGTCAAATCATAATAGGTTGTTTAAAATAATTCTTAATATAGAAAATTCTGGAAATTGTATAAAATGTTAATAAGTGATATGTCAAATTTCTATTGGTTGTTTAAAATCCTATGTGGACGGCCTTAGGAGCTTATAGCTCATATTTTTTATTAGTATAGATTAAGAAAACTTTAATTTATTATATAAAAATAAAGAAATACACTAAGATAATGTTAGAATAAAAAAATTATAGAATTTATAAATTTATGTGAAGTTTGAGATATGAGGGTTATTGAGATGTGTCTTTTTCTATTTATGGAAAAATTGGAATTAGAATCCTATTATAAATTCATTATTTAATTGGATAGTTAATGCAGTAATCCTTATATCAATTTATATTTATAAGGAGTTACATAAGCTACATGAGAGTTACAAAATGTAATAAACACATATTAATCTATTTTAATATTTATTATGTTTCTAATTGTTATTAGTCATTTATTACAATATTAATAGTACTATGGAAGTTATAAAAGTGTCAACATATAACATAAGTAAATAATTTCAATAAAATGGAATTTAGTACCTTAAAGATGTATATGNTCATCTATAAAATCATACACAAAAATATGTTTTACAGCTCATAAGAAATAAAAGCACAAATGTAGATAAATAAGATAATTTATGTTTTGCATCAATTTTTATAATATTTTAAACTTTTAAAAGATTTCAAAATATAAAATTTAAACCTTTTAAAAATTTTCAATATTTATAATATTTTAAACTTTTAAAATTTAAAACTTATAATATTTAAAAAAATTTAAAAGCTAAGAAATTTTAAAAGTTTCAATATTTATAATATTTAAACTTATAAAATTTTAAAATATTATAATATTTTTTTGAAACTGTTTAAAGTTTTAATTTGATCAAATAAAAAACCAGATCAAACCAAATAAAACTTTTAAACTTGGACGCCTGATAAATCAAGCTTTCCTGCTCATTCGTTGTTGGAAGCATATTAATCTTATTTATACTGGTTCTGAACCATTGTCCAATAAATTTCTAGCCGATGTGGAATATTGTGCTTAGTTCTTTGATTTCCATAAATTTAAAATTTTCCTTTTTCTAAAAAGTTCTGTAAATTTAAAAAATGTTAATGAATAACATGTCAAATCATAATAGGTTGTTTAAAATAATTCTTAATATAGAAAATTCTGGAAATTGTATAAAATGTTAATAAGTGATATGTCAAATTTCTATTGGTTGTTTAAAATCCTATGTGGACGGCCTTAGGAGCTTATAGCTCATATTTTTTATTAGTATAGATTAAGAAAACTTTAATTTATTATATAAAAATAAAGAAATACACTAAGATAATGTTAGAATAAAAAAATTATAGAATTTATAAATTTATGTGAAGTTTGAGATATGAGGGTTATTGAGATGTGTCTTTTTCTATTTATGGAAAAATTGGAATTAGAATCCTATTATAAATTCATTATTTAATTGGATAGTTAATGCAGTAATCCTTATATCAATTTATATTTATAAGGAGTTACATAAGCTACATGAGAGTTACAAAATGTAATAAACACATATTAATCTATTTTAATATTTATTATGTTTCTAATTGTTATTAGTCATTTATTACAATATTAATAGTACTATGGAAGTTATAAAAGTGTCAACATATAACATAAGTAAATAATTTCAATAAAATGGAATTTAGTACCTTAAAGATGTATATGATTATTAATATAAGAGTTACAATATATGTGACAGAATTTGGAATCTAGTAAAATATGTGATAATGTTCACCAAAAATACATTTATTAGTTAGTATATTTTTTTTTAGTTAATATAACTATAAATATATGATAGGAATCTCAACGTAATCAAATTAATATGAGAGTTACAAAATATGTGATAGACTATGAAATTTAATAAAATATATGAGAAGGTTCATAAATACTTACATTTATTATTTTTCAAATAGAAAATGTTAATGTAACTAATAATATCTTATAGGAATTTCAAGCAAAACATATTATATATCTACTATAATAAATAAATAAAAGAAAAAATAAATAAAATAATAAATCATTATTTTGGACAATATGCTACACAAATTAAAAAATAAGTTAAACATCTTATAATGTATAATATGAAATAATATTTTGTCTTAAAAATACAAATATAAATAAAATACGATATGTCATATAAATTTAATTGAAAAAAATAGACTAAAAATACTAAAGAGAAAATGACACATGTTGCATGAAGAGAGTGTCAAATTGCAACTTCTTAGAGAAAAAGANATTTTCCTTTTTCTAAAAAGTTCTGTAAATTTAAAAAATGTTAATGAATAACATGTCAAATCATANTTGGACTATATACTACACAAATTAAAGAATAAATTAAACATCTTATAAAGTATAATATTAAATTATATTTTGTCTTAAATATAAATATAAATATAAATATAAATAAGATAATGTATGTCATATAAAGTTAAGTGAAAAAATACACTAAAAATATTAAAGAGAAAATAACAAATGTTGTAAGAAGAGAGTGCCAAATGACAACTTATTAGAGCTTATTCAAAGAGAACCTTACTTTATTATATAAGATATTCTAGATCCACTATCATAATAATAATAAGATGATCTTAACTTTTAATAAATAATATTTTTTTCATTCACCCAACTTTTAATGATAAGACTTTATATCTTAACACTCCTTTGATTATAAATACACAATACCTTCCTCTTAAAATCTCCATATCTAGCTAGTGCAATCTAAAAGTTTTTGAAAAGTTTTTGAAAGAAAGTGATTATTTGATCAAAAACATGAATTTTAGTATGTTTTTCCTTCTTCATTAATTAATCATAATTTTTCTGTAGTTACATCTCTGTTTGGAATTGATATATTAAACTTTTACAATATGTACAGATTATGGAGACACTAAAATTGTATGGCCAACAGAAGATCACATGGCCACTATAGTCTGGCTTCACGACATCGGGCAGAATGGCAAAGAGTAACACAATCACATGCTTTACTTTTTATTTTATATATATATATATATGATTCGTTTTTTCAAGTATCTAAGTTACCTATTTCGTTATAACAAAAGTTTAAAACTAGTGACATCTTCTACTAATAGAGTAATTTATAAACATTTCTAAAAGGTATTTTTAAAAGTTGACTTTGACATGTTCTACAAATATTATGATTTGATTTGAAGTGTTATTTGTATATAACTTTTTTCCTTTTTAGTAATAAAATATTGGTGACCTCACAAAAATAATTAATAACTTTTCTCTGTCGTACAATTTCACATAAATTTCATTTCTTATGTTCTCACTTCACTAAAGTTACATATACGTAAAATCGTGTTCTTCTATGTACTTGAAGTGTATCTCTGATCACTCTATATATGTTGTTGAAGGTTTCTGATTCAATTCCTGATTTGATCTTGGTTAGACGTAACCGAAGTCAAGAAGAGTTGGATTGGGTGGTTATCTCCGGTTTAGAGGAATGTGACTAAACCAGAAAGAAGAAGCCAAATGCGAAACTTCTAACTGCAGTGGAGGGTTCGTTGGTATATATAAAGATGCTGAGTTTTCTTATTTTTTAAGCTTCTTCTTCTTTTGTATCGGTTCTGAGTTTGTTCAAGTGTGAGGAAAACTTAGAGAGAGAGTTCACCATTGTTGTAAGCTCGAGCTTGAGCTGAGATTCACCTTGCTTGATAGTGAATTTGCCGGATTGATTCGGCTCCGGATGTAGGCTTGATCACACCGATCTCGCTGAACCGGGTTAACAATTGTGTGTCTTGTGTTCTTGTTTTCTTTATCTTCATTCTTTGATTTCACATTGATTTCGATTGAGAGAGTGATTCGTGAGATTTGTGAGACCAATTCATATTGTTCTTGATTCGAATCGTAACAGATTGGTATCAGAGCTTGGTTCGCTCGTCAATCTCAATCGATCGATGGCAACAACTACGAGAGTAGAGATCAAGGTGTTCAATGGAGATAGCGATTTCTCGCTATGGAAGATCAGAGTATTGGCGCAGCTTGGGGTTCTTGGTTTAAAGAGTATCCTAACTGATTTTACTCTGACGAAGACTGTTCCGGTAACGAAGGATGAAGAAAAAAAGATTTCTCCAGAGGAATCATCAGAGTCGTCATCATCACAAACTAAGGAGGTACCAGATCCAATCAAGATCGATAAATCACAGCAAGCTTTGACAATTATCATTAATCATGTTGGCGATAAGGTACTTAGGAAGATTAATCACTGTGAGACAGCAGCTGAGATGTGGGCATTGTTGAATAAACTGTATATGGAAACTTCTCTACCAAATCGAATTTATGTGCAGTTGAACTTCTATTCGTTTAAAATGGTTGATGCTCAGACTATCGATCAAAACGTTGATGACTTCTTGAAGATTGTTGCTGAACTTGGTAGCTTGGAGATACAGGTGTCAGAGGAAGTGCAAGCTATATTGCTGTTGAATTCTTTACCAGCTAGTTATGGTCAACTCAAGCATACACTCAAGTACGGTAACAAGAGTTTGTCAGTTCAAGATGTTGTTTCTTCGGCTAAATCCTTAGAACGAGAGCTGGCAGAGTCAAAGGAGTCAGTAAGGTCTACATCCGCTGTTTTGTACACAACTGAAAGGGGAAGACCTCAGCAGAGAAGTCAACAGAGTGGTTTTACAAGTAAGAGTAGAAGTCGATCAGGCTCAAGATCGAAGGTCACCTGTTGGTTCTGTAAGAAGACTGGGCACCTGAAGAAAGACTGTTATGCTAGAAAAAGGAAAATGGAGAATGAAGGCCAAAACGAAGCAGGAGTTATTACAGATAAGTTGGTATTCTCAGAAGCTTTGAGTGTTAACAATCAACTGGTTAAAGATCTGTGGATTCTTGATTCTGGATGTACATCTCATATGACATCTAGAAGGGATTGGTTCAGTAGTTTTGATGAAAATGGTGGAACGACTATTTTACTTGGTGATAATCATTCAGTGGAGTCTCAAGGTCAAGGTTCTATTCGTATTGAAGCTAATGGCGGGTCAATCAAGGTTTTGAATAATGTCAAGTATGTTCCAAATCTGAGAAGAAACCTTATTTCTACTGGTACTCTTGACAGGCTTGGGTATAAGCATGAAGGTGGAGATGGAAAGGTGAGGTATTATAAGCACAATATAACTGCTTTGTCTGGAATACTGCAAAATGGTTTGTACATTCTTGAAGGTAAGACAGTTATCAGTGAGAATTGTAATGCAGAGGGCAGAACAGATAGTACAGTGTTATGGCATAGTAGGCTTGGTCATATGAGCCTTAACAACATGAAGATTCTGACTGGTAAGGGATTATTACAGAAGAATGACATTAAGGATTTGGCATTTTGTGAGCACTGTGTTATGGGGAAATCGAAGAAACTAAGCTTTAATGTTGGTAAACATACTACTGAAGATGTGTTGGGATATGTTCATGCAGATCTATGGGGCTCACCAAATGTCACTCCATCATTATCAGGAAAACAGTACTTCTTATCGATTATAGATGATAAGACCAGAAAGGTATGGCTTATGTTTCTTAAGACTAAAGATGAGACATTTGACCGTTTTTGTGAGTGGAAGGAACTGGTTGAGAATCAAGTTGGTAAGAAGGTAAAAATTCTTAGAACTGATAATGGTTTAGAGTTCTGTAACTCTAAGTTTGATGAGTTTTGTAAGAAGAATGGTATTGAAAGACATAGGACTTGTACTTATACTCCAGAACAGAATGGAGTAGCTGAAAGAATGAATAGAACCCTTATGGAGAAGGTCCGGTGTTTGTTGAATGAATCTGGTCTGGAAGAAAAGTTTTGGGCTGAGGCTGCATCTACTGCTGCATATCTGATAAATCGATCACCAGCATCTGCAATAGATCATAATGTTCCTGAAGAGTTGTGGTTAAACAGAAAACCTGGATATAAGCATTTAAGAAGGTTTGGATCAATCGCTTATGTGCATCAAGATCAGGGAAAGCTTAAACCAAGAGCTTTAAAAGGAGTGTTTCTGGGCTATCCTCAAGGAACTAAGGGGTATAAAGTTTGGTTGCTTGAGGAGTTGAAATGTGTGATCAGTCGAAATGTCATGTTTCACGAAGAGATGATGTACAAGGAGTTGACAGGTAAAGTTCAGAATGAAAAGACGACTGAGGTTAAAGGTGATAAGGTGTTACTTGAGTTTGGTAAACTAGGGCTGGAACAAGGAGAAAGTTCAAATTCAGGTGGAGCTAATATAGAGGAAGTGAGTGACTCAGAAACAGAGTATTTCGAGCCTGAGGAAGAAGCACACGCACCGGTTGCAAGCTTAAAGCATTATCAGTTGGCAAGAGATAGAGTACGAAGAGAGATTAAAGCTCCAGCCAAGTTATCAGATTATTCACAGTTTGCATTTGCATTAATAACTGCAGAAGAGGTAGTTTGTGAAGATCCTAAATGTTATCATGAGGCTATCACAGACAAGCACAGTAAAGAGTGGGATGCAGGAATGTCAGATGAGATGAGTTCCTTAAAGAAAAATGGAACTTGGGAAGTCGTGAATAGACCTGAGAACGAAAAGGTTATTGATTGTAGATGGCTTTACAAGAAGAAGCCTGGCATTCCTGGTGTAGAACCTGAAAGATATAAAGCTAGATTAGTAGCAAGGGGCTTTACACAAAGAGAAGGAATCGACTATCAGGAAGTGTTTGCACCAGTGGTGAAACACATATCCATCAGAACCCTAATGTCATTGGTTGTCAAAGACAATCTTGAGCTTGAACAGATGGATGTTAAAACAGCTTTCCTTCATGGAGAGCTTGATCAACCGTTGTATATGGAACAACCTGAGGGTTATGAGGAGAATCCAGGTAAAGATCAAGTTTGTTTGCTGAAGAAATCATTATACAGACTTAAGCAGGCACCTAGACAATGGAACAAGAGGTTTAATGCCTTCATGATCAAACAAGAGTTCATCAGGAGTGACTATGATCAGTGTGTATATGTTAAAGAGGTATGTTCTGGAGAACTTGTCTACTTACTGTTATATGTAGACGACATGTTGCTTGCGGCTAAGAGTATAA
>NC_025698.1:27820588-27823040 GCF_000633955.1 Camelina sativa | reverse complement strand
TCATAATTTTTCTGTAGTTACATCTCTGTTTGGAATTGATATATTAAACTTTTACAATATGTACAGATTATGGAGACACTAAAATTGTATGGCCAACAGAAGATCACATGGCCACTATAGTCTGGCTTCACGACATCGGGCAGAATGGCAAAGAGTAACACAATCACATGCTTTACTTTTTATTTTATATATATATATATATGATTCGTTTTTTCAAGTATCTAAGTTACCTATTTCGTTATAACAAAAGTTTAAAACTAGTGACATCTTCTACTAATAGAGTAATTTATAAACATTTCTAAAAGGTATTTTTAAAAGTTGACTTTGACATGTTCTACAAATATTATGATTTGATTTGAAGTGTTATTTGTATATAACTTTTTTCCTTTTTAGTAATAAAATATTGGTGACCTCACAAAAATAATTAATAACTTTTCTCTGTCGTACAATTTCACATAAATTTCATTTCTTATGTTCTCACTTCACTAAAGTTACATATACGTAAAATCGTGTTCTTCTATGTACTTGAAGTGTATCTCTGATCACTCTATATATGTTGTTGAAGGTTTCTGATTCAATTCCTGATTTGATCTTGGTTAGACGTAACCGAAGTCAAGAAGAGTTGGATTGGGTGGTTATCTTCGGTTTAGAGGAATGTGACTAAACCAGAAAGAAGAAGCCAAATGCGAAACTTCTAACTGCAGTGGAGGGTTCGTTGGTATATATAAAGATGCTGAGTTTTCTTATTTTTTAAGCTTCTTCTTCTTTTGTATCGGTTCTGAGTTTGTTCAAGTGTGAGGAAAACTTAGAGAGAGAGTTCACCATTGTTGTAAGCTCGAGTTTGAGCTGAGATTCACCTTGCTTGATAGTGAATTTGCCGGATTGATTCGGCTCCGGATGTAGGCTTGATCACACCGATCTCGCTGAACCGGGTTAACAATTGTGTGTCTTGTGTTCTTGTTTTCTTTATCTTCATTCTTTGATTTCACATTGATTTCGATTGAGAGAGTGATTCGTGAGATTTGTGAGACCAATTCATATTGTTCTTGATTCGAATCGTAACATATGTCTATTCTTTCTACATGCAGCTCAGCTAGATTTGTACGTCAACTGAATCTTCCAAATGTACGGATCCATGCAGATGTTAAATTTTGCCGTATATCTGTTTTTTACTTTAGTCAAACAGAAACTCAATTGAAGTTTCTAATTAGAATTTATGATTCTTATGTATAGGTATAATGGATTTGTCCGACTGCTCCAATACGTCCCGTTACTTTATTGAATGGAACAGAAACTACTGCTTGTAAGATATATTACCAGGCTTTAAACTTCAGAAAGACACTAGTATTAGTTAATGTCTTCTAAAATTCTGATTAAAAACTAATAACATTGTATATAAAATTTTAGGGGCCGATGTCAGCGAAATTTCTGAGAACATGGAAGATAATATGGTTTCCTTCAATTTAGTTTCTGTGTTTATTATTAACCTTCTACAAGATGAACCAAACAATGGTAACCCATAATCATCAACATTCAACACATAGCATGCTTAGTTTTATAGTATGTATCAAATTTTTATATCAGATCTATTAATCCAATTGGTTTTTATAGTCATGATAGGACTAGGAGGTTTCAGCGTGGGTGCAGCGGCAGCTCTCTACTATGCGACTCCATATATCACAGGAATGCTAAACTTAAACCTACGATTTATTGTTGGAATCAACGGCTGGCTTCCCGCTTGGAGGTAGGCTCGTTTTAAACCGTAATGCCACTATTTGTAAAAAAAATTAAGTTACACAACTTATTGACGTGGTATTAACCTAACACTACAAGAAAACAAGGTTATAACTGACGGCATTTCTGACGAACAACTGTCCGTCGGTAATTACTGACGAAATACTGACTGATTTCTGACGCTTTAAGAATTTGTCGGTTTTCCGTTAGAAAATTACCGACAGACGGAATCCGTCAGTAATCTGTTAATATTTCTGACGGATTACCGACCAAATTACACCGTCAGTACCCACCGTCGGAATTTAGTCGATAAATATATCTGTTGTTGTTGTCGCTCGTATATTATTCGATTTCCGACGGATTTCCGACAGATGTAAATTTACAGCCGTCGGAAATCCGTCGGTAAATATATCCGTTATTATAGCCGTTTATATTATTCCCTTTCCGACGGATTTCTGACAAGTCAAATTAATATCCATCTGAAATTTGTCGGTAAATGTATCCGTTAATGTAGCCATTGTATAGCCAATGAAAATTTCGAAATTACTGACGGATAACTGATGGATTACTGACGGACACAAAATTTACTTTCTCTATAAAAACCAACCACTCCTTCTCATAAGCTCACTCAATTTTTTTAGAAAAAACAAAAAATGTCTTCTTCTTCTTATTTTCGATCGTGGATGGACGGACTGATGCTCGATCCAGAATCAAATTT
>NC_025698.1:27808982-27818498 GCF_000633955.1 Camelina sativa | reverse complement strand
CGTAGAGGAACCTAGAACAGAAGTAGATTATGGTGTGGGTACTATTGAGATGGTGAATGATGCATATAGGGAAAACATGCAATCGATGGGTCAAAATGTTGATAGGTTAGAGGAACCTAATGCAGAAGCATGCAAGTTTTTTTCTATGTTGGACGCAGCTAAGCAGCCGTTATATGAAGGTTGTAGGGAAGGTCATTCGGCTTTATCATCTGCAAGCAGATTGATGACCATAAAGACGGACTACAATTTGGCTGAGGAATGTGTGGATGCGATAACAGATTTTGTGAAAGACATTTTGCCTGAAGATAATCATTTTCCAGGTACATATTACGAGATTCAGAAATTGGTCGCTGGTCTTGGTTTGCCGTATCAAATGATAGATGTATGCGAAGATAATTGCATGATCTATTGGAGAGAAGACGAAGACAGGACAAGGTGTCGATTTTGTCAAAAACCAAGATATCAGGAAATAGGCGGTAGGGTTCCAGTTCCATATAAGCGGATGTGGTATTTACCGATCACAGAAAGGCTGAAGCGATTATATCAATCTGAGCGTACGGCTGGTCCAAAGAGATGGCACGCAGAACACAATTCAAACGGAGAGATTACGCACCCGTCAGATGCAGAAGCATGGAGGCATTTCCAAACTGTGTATCCAGATTTTGCGTATGAGCCAAGGAACGTGTACCTAGGATTATCTACAGATGGTTTCAACCCATTTGGAAAGCATGGAAGGCAATATTCGTTGTGGCCAGTAATCGTAACACCTTATAACTTACCGCCATCTTTGTGCATGCGTCGAGAGTTTCTTTTCCTTTCGATTTTGGTTCCCGGTCCAGATCATCCAAAGAGATCTCTTGATGTGTTTCTGCAACCATTGATATATGAGCTGAAAATGTTATGGGATCATGGCGCTACAGCATATGACATTTCAACCAAGCAGAATTTCCAGATGCGTGCAGCACTTATGTGGACGATTAGTGACTTTCCAGCTTATGGGATGCTATCTGGATGGTCAACTCATGGAAGGTTAGCGTGTCCGTACTGTCAAGATAACACATATGCATTTCAGTTGAGGCACAGACGTAAAACGAGTTGGTTTGATTGTCATAGAAGATTTCTACCAGCTCGTCACCCTTACCGGCGTTCGAGGACATTGTTTAGGAAAAATAACCAAGTGGTTGATGCACCACCTCCTGAAGTCGATGGAAATATTTTACTAGAACAGTTAAGAGATTTTGGAGCAGAGAGGACTACAGATTTTGGTGGTAATGGACATGTTGTTGTTTACAGTGCTGGCATCAATCACAACTCGGATAAACATAGCATTTTTTGGGTGTTGCCTTATTGGAAAGATCTTTTGTTGAAACATAATCTAGATGTCATGCACTTCGAGAAGAACGTCTTCGACAACCTCATGAACACTGTTCTAAATGTCCCGGGAAAGACAAAAGATAATTTGAAGTCTAGATTAGATTTGCCAGATATTTGTGATCGCGATCCGCTTCATGTACTAGAAAATGGGAGATGTCCAGTCTCGATATTTCGGTTAGACACGCGCAAGAAGGAAGCGTTCTTCAACTGGATTACCCACGATATTAAATTTCCTGACGGATACGCATCTAATTTGCGTAATTGTGTTGATATGGCTGAAGGAAAGTTTACTGGAATGAAGAGCCATGATTGTCATGTTGTGATGCAGCAACTTCTTCCATTTGCATTTGAGCATCTTTTACCAAGCAATGTCCACCAAGCAATCGCAGGTACATTTCTAAATATCGCCATTTTTTTAAGAATTATATACATATTTATTTATATATACAGTAAAAGAATTAAATTAATAGAGGTTTTATAGTATTAATCCGATTTTCTTTTTACTTACAGGGGTAGGTGCATTTTTTTGGGATTTATGCTCTAGAACACTTACAATTGACGGTATTCGTAACTTGGAAGAAAACATACCAATGATCCTATGCAATCTCGAGAAGATATTTCCTCAATCTTTTTTTGATGTTATGGAGCATCTCCTAATACACCTTCCGCGAGAAGCTAAACTTGGTGGTCCTGTTCAGTACCGGTGGATGTATCCTTTTGAGCGGTACATGTTTCATCTGAAGAAGAAGTTCAAAAATTTAAGTAAAGTTGAAGGCTCTATTGTGGCACAAAGTATAAACAAAGAAGCCTCAAATTTTGCCGAATTTTACTTTCCTTCCCAAGTTCGTACAAAAAGACGATGTCCTACTCGTCATGATGATGGAGGCGAAGTGGCTAGTTATTCGGTATATGTACCTAACTTGTTTACACAAGTAGGAAGACTCAGTGGGACAAGAAAGAATCGTCAACTGTCGCAGCAAGAGTATACACACTTACATGTGTATATTCTCACAAATTGTGAGGATATTATGGAATATGAGAGGTACATTTTAAAATTAATATGAATTAAAACTTAAATTTATAATTTCATATCTTCTAAAATTCGTTTTTTTTTTTTTTTTGTAATAGGATTTACATGGCGCTAATACGCTCTTACTACCCGACATATACCGAGGAGCAGCTTGATGAGCATAAGCAAAGGGATTTTGCGCCTTGGTTGAAATATTATGTAAATTTTTTTTTATTTTGTTGTTGAAGGAACTATGGTTCTTATGTTGCAAACACATCTATGAACCAAGCTAATGGAGAAGCTAGTGCTTCGCAATCACGTAATAGCGCCGTCCCAGAATCGCAAGCTTCAGAAAATGTTCCAGTGGAGATGAGCATCGAAGAATTTGTTTCTCAACCTGGCTGATCACTTATCCCCCGCTTAGATCCTTATGGTGCTCCAGAGACAACATGGTTTTGTGATTCTCATAATGGCATCACAAAATCCATTTTGCATATGATGTATGGAATCCTCAAAACACCATATGCAAAGTTTTCAGTGATGCCTACGAAAGAACAAGACATTTGGTTTCGGCAATTTGCGGTAAAGTTTTCAACTTTAACAACTTAATTTTATAACATTGTTTTATATATTTTTCGCTAATGCATTTTCTTTATATTTTTTAGCAAGATTTCAATTGGAAACCAAGTTCGAACAGCGTTCAAGAAGGCGGCCGCACTACGATATTCTAAACAGTTAAATGAGTGGAAGCAATTGTGGAAGAAAGGAAAGGTGCCAAAAAATGTGAACGAGGATCCTTTTAAAGGTTTCATTCAATATTGGGGGGAACCAGCTACAGAAGCAGTATCCTTCCAATCTTCTCAGAATAGAAGAAGTCCACATGGCGGGTTGGGTATGGCTACCCACAACAATGGTCCAATAAGCGCCCATACCCGACAAAAGCAACTTGTAAGTTTTAAGATTTTATATAATTATTTTCTTTATCATTAATTAGACAATCTTTACATAATTTAAATATTTCTTTTAGACTGCTAGGGATGGTGTGGTACCAGACCATGTTACTTTGATGGAGGATATGCACACCAACAAAAAGACCGGCCAATTACAAGATGGTAGAGCTAAGCTGCTTGTTGAGAGTTCGAGGAAGCGGGAGGAGGAGATGCTACAATCTCTTGATAGATCGGAGTTTACGGTTGAATTTAGAAGAGAGAAACTAAACGAAATTTTTTTGGAGGTAACATTTATTTTTTAAGTTTTTGTTTACTTTTGTTTTGTTTTAAATTATTTATTTAATTTTAAAATGCATGTGTAGGAAACTATTAAAACCAAGGGACGGGTTTTTGGACTAGGAAATCTCTCCCAAAGAAGTTTGGTTTCTCGTTCATCGGGATACTCATTTGCTCCCAGCCAAGAGTTCCAACAAGCTATGCAAGAGAAAGATGCTCGGATTGCAGCTTTGGAAAAGGAAATGGAAGATCAAAAAGCGGAAATGGAAGAACAAAAAGCGGAGAACAAAAGAAGGGACGAGGAGTACAAGAAGAGGGACTTGGAGCTAGCAGCATTCATGAGTGAGAAGCGGGCAAGACATTCCGCTTCTTAGGCTTTCTTGAATCTTTGCTTTCTTTTTTTGGAACACTTATCTGTTTTCGGTTATTAGAATATTTTTCACTTAAAAAATATTTTCTCTCAAATTTTTAACTTTCTGAATTTAAATATATAAGCATTTCAGTTTTAATGAATATTTTCATAATTAAATTTGTATAATTATGCTATTTAAAAAATATATATATAATAAACTTCCGTCAGAAATCTGTCGGAAAAGATGGACATTTTCCGATATGTGCCGTCGGAAATCTGTCGGAAAAGATGGACATTTTCCGATACGTGCCATCGGAAATCTGTCGGAAACGACGGAGTTTCTCGAAAATATTCCATCGGTAGTCTGTCGGAAATGATGGACTTTCTCGAAATTCCATCGTTAAATCGTCGGTTTTTCCGTCGGTTTGACGGATATTTTTCGATATTGTTCGGTCGGTAATATCGTCGGAAATATATCTCTGACGGATGTCTGACAGAACATTACCGACCGGCTTACCGACAAACCATGCTCCGACGGATTTCTGACAGGTTTTTACCGACGGATTTACAGACAAACCGACCATCACTATATCTGTCGGTAATCTGTCAGTAATTGCTTGTCAAAAATCCGTCGGTAATTACCGAGGGATTTCTGACGGATTTTTTTTTCCGACAATCTAGAACTGATGGACAGTGTCTGTCAGTAATTTGTCGGTAATGGGTGTTTCCGACGGTTTACTGACGGTTGTGCTCGTCAGTTTTAAGCTGTTTTCTTGTAGTGTAAATCAATCTTGCAGAAACTTCCAGCACCATATCACAACTGATTTTGGAGCTCTAAGTCTTGCTCCATGGTTACCAATCTTACTTACAAAAGGAAATGGTATGTGTATATTGTCATCTATAGATCTACATTACAATCTAGATATCAATGGCGAGAGGATGCTGATTCTTCTTATATTTTTTCTTTCTTGTGTGTGTCACAGCTGATAATGTAGTTCCCTTCCAATTTGGATTCACATGTTCTGAGATTCTTCCCATGGCTGGATTTCCAACTATGTTTATACCAAAAGAAGGGTCTCTAAACATGAAATTAACTTCACTTTTTTATTTGATTTAATTTACTACTTGACCTTATTCTTCTGAATCTAATTTTGGGGTTATGCCTTGTGCAGAGATCATTATTCCATCCTTCCCGAAGTAATCGATGATGTTCACGCATGGATCACAACAAATCTCCAACTCTAAGGTCAATAATTCTCACCACTGCGTAGAGAAAGGAATTGGAGAACAAAACTATCATACAATATAATACATTCATTTTAAAAATTTTCATTTGTTGTTCAAAATCAATAATATATATGAATATTATATTATATTAACTACATTTAAAGAAAACTAATTACTTTATAAGATCTAAGTTATATAATTACCTTGACATGCAACTTTGATGAGATGTCATTTTATCTAAAATAGGTTTTCTTTTCTTTTATTCATATGATGTTTTATAGATTATTGGATTGTGTTCCACCAAAATATGTTGTTTTGGTTTTTTATGCTTGAATTTGATATTGTAGACCAGTCAAGCAAATACTTGTTTTTTGGTCAACCTGATACAAATACTAAGTGAACAAAATATTATTAACTACTTTAAATATATTAAGCCTCCAGGAAACTTTGTTATGAAATAAATTGTGTTCCACCCGATTTAGTATAGGATTTTTGCCATCCATCCAACTATTATAAAAGGTGTGATTTTTAAAAAAAAAATTAAAGGTGTGATTTTGTCAACTTTTAATATTAAGATTTTTCTTTCATAAGCCTCCTTTCTTGATTTAAAAAGAAAAAAAAAAACAATTATTTCTTTTATAAATACACAATGTTCTTTCCTTGCCTTCTTTTATATCTTTGTAACATCTGCGAACGAATTTATAGGATATCGGGATGGATATCGATCGACACCATCAATTTTCGGTTCGACTGGTTTATTTTATATCGTCGAATAGGAGTGGTTTGGTTTAAGTAGAACCCCAAACCGAGATATTAAGGGTTGGAAGTCGACCTAGGTCATCGGGATTAGTGTTGTTTGTCGTTCCAAAGAGAAAATAGAAAGAAGGAGGAGTTCTTTTGAGTGTTCTTGAGTTTTCAAAGCTGTTTTTGAGAGATACCTTCTTGGTGAGTTGAGATCTGAGACTTGGAACGTGGTAGTAGCTTGTTGGGAGGCTATTTCGTGAGTTTTAGAAGCAGATTCGTCAATTTCAAAAGTGAGTGCATGACCATGGCTGATCTAAGCTTGAGAATTTTATGTTTTGGTGTTCTTTTAGTTGTGTGATTGATTATTTGCTTGCTTGTGGTCGATTCTTGGTTTCTATGGCCTTATGTCGCGTTTGGGAGAGCCTTGATTGCATTGGAGGCGTTGGAGGATAGAGATCTGCCTTGGAGCCTCGAGGAAAACGATGCTCAGCATCGGTGTCGGTCGAGGCAAGGTTGCAGAATCACGGATGTGTTCAGAACTGTCTGGTTTGTTTGTTCTGTGTATTGATTGTGTTTGTCTTTTCACTTGTGTGTGTAGCCCAGTAGATGGGAGGATCGGCTCACTGAATATTTTGTGATAATTCTCACGCATCTCAATTACTGTTTGTAGTGTGCAGGTATATGACGTAGTATCATGGCGATGAGGAGGAGGATGATCTATGGTCGCAATTGTGTGTTGATAGTTATGTTATTATGATTGGAACCTTCGATAGAATAGAAGCATATTGGGTTATTGGATAGAATGGTTAGGATTGATTTTGTATTAATGATATATACTAGAGATTGATTATTGTTATATGTTGAACTGACCACAATCTAATAGTTGACATGATATACATACATAAAGAGTATATAATACATTAATGTAACATTTTTTTATTTATTTATGAACTGACCAACAAGGCCGGAACTAAGATCCGATTTATTACAACGTACAGTCAGGATTTAGGTAAAGATTTTAAAAACAATAATTCAGAGAGTACAATTTTTATTATTACATTCCAAGTTTGGTGGGGACATGGGATTTTGCGATGAACCTAGAGAACCATTTGCCAGAAGCTTTTTCTTTGCGATCAGCAGGATTAGTGAAGTTGACCCAATTCATACCAAAACGGAGAGTGTAACCATTTCCGAATTCGTAGTTGTCCATCAATGACCAAGCAAAATATCCTGCTACGTTGCATCCATCCCTATAATATATATTCAAAAAGTCTAACATATATATATATATATATATATATATATATCATACTCTGAAAGAAGTATATATCACAGATTAGAGATGAATTATAACTCACTCGATGGCGCATTTGAGACAAGAAAGATGGCTGCTATGGTTTTGAATTCGTCCATGATCGGCAAGAGCAGTTGCAAGCGTTACGTTTCCAAGATCGAGATCAGCAACTCCTGAATTTTCTTGCATAAGATTTATAATAAACAAATATGTAGGCATTTCGTCTTGGTTAAACATATTTGATAGCAACATGAAATGATATGTATACCGTTTTCGGTGATGTAGGTAAGTGGATTTTTGTAGTTGTCTTTGATGTAGTTTAGAATCTGACGGAATCCTGGAGGATAGTAGATGAAGCTAGGAGCCTGTAAACGAAAGAGTCATTTCATCAATGTTGTAATCGTTTGAATATGAAAATGATTTTTCAAATTTAAAGTCAGATACTTGCCACAACACCGATCGGAACTCCATTGCGATAAACTGAAACCACTATTATAAAGGAGTTTAGATAATCGAATTATATAAAAATTAAATGAGAGAAAATTAGTTTCTACATACATCCGAGAGTAACTCGTGGATCGGTTATGGCGCTAGGTTCTGTCGGAGGAGGTGCGTTGGTTGCATATTGTGTAACGTAATAGTTCAACCCTAGAAAATCAAGTGATCCTTTAACCAAAGCTGATTCCTCAGGTGTGAATTCTGGCAATCTATCTCCTACCATCTCCCTCATTATCTTTGGATATTCTCCGTACACCAATGGATCCATGAACCTTCATATACATGTAAGATACAAAAATATCATATCTGATACGTACAAAAAAGCAATATCTAACTAAACTTTTCTATATATATACGTGCCAGTGTGCGTTTTAAGAATCATTTAGTTGACCAAAAATATATATACAATACCATCCAACGAAAAAATCGAATGCTCGTTTTGCAGCAGCCTTGTCGAGATTGCTGCTTTCGTTTAGTGGGGCGAACCATCTCCCGATCAAGGTTGTTCCTATCTTACCACCTTGAAATTTCTGCATGCATATTTTTTTAGAATTAGTATATACACCACATAAAAGGAAAAACATACGACATCTAGATATATTATATATGAGAGATTGACAGTGTCTGTGACTGATATCTTTTCCGGTATAAAGATACAGTTTTCGCATGAGCTAGAAGTTGGTTATGTGCAACTGTATAAGGTTCAGTTCCAGAATCTCCTCCAAATTCACAGTTAGTGCACCGTCCTGGTGGATACGACCCATCGCCGTAACCTTTGGTTGCAAGAGAGAAAGGCTGATTTAAAGTGATCCAGAATTTGACTCTGTCTCCGAATCTTTGGAATAGAAGCTCAGCGTAGTTTGTGTAATCCTCCCTATTTTTATGTATTGTACATAGTCGAGATGTGTGATAGCCATGTTACATAACGCTAAACCAAAGAAAAGCATATATATATTTATAATTATAAAAACCCGGCCGATAATGCACTTACACTATACGTGGGCTTAAGAAGCCACCGTATTCGTCTTCTAAAGTCTGGGGAACATCCCAATGAAATATAGTCACATATGGTTCGATGCCTGTATTCAAGTAAGTAAAATTTATGTTTATTACATGACCACATATATAATGAAATGACTAAAATTTTGCAACGAATTTACCATTTGCTTTCAACTCGTTGACGAGATTGTTGTAGTATGTAATCCCATTCTCGTCCACTCCCCCAGTAAGTCTTCCCTCTAAGATTTGTTTGTATATAATCACAATTAAAGCTCAGTCATCGCATTTATATTATTTTACTATCATTTAAATAATTGGATGAAAACATGCGCCTGAAGAATGATTGATGTGTGTCTATATTTACTTGGTAAGACCCTTGACCATGCTATTGAGAGTCTGTATGCTTGAGCATTCATTCTTTTCAACAGTTTCACATCATCCTGTTCAACAGTATTTTGAAAAGTCGTAAGACTAAAATGAAATTATAAAATTGAAAAATATAAGTCATTAATATAGACTCTCACCTTATAAAGATCATATGAATCACAAGCAAGATCTCCTGAACTGCGATCTGGAACTCTTTCTGTATATTATTACAAACCGAAATTTAATATATGAGCACAAATATCTCTTTACAATGTTTATACCTTTTCTCACAATTCAATTAGGTGCTCATGTTAACAAATGATCACCTGGATATCTATGAGTGTAATAGTCCCATCCATTAAGTGCTCTATGTGCAGCACCTTCAATCTAGTTGAGCGTCAAATTAAAAATGTTGGATATTGTGTTA
>NC_025698.1:27799277-27808653 GCF_000633955.1 Camelina sativa | reverse complement strand
ATACGGAAAATGCTATAGCCAAAACTCGACCCCCTAAAAACAAAATATACCTGATACGCAGAAGTAGCTGCACCAAAAGTGAAATTTTTGGCAAAGCCAGTTCGGTTGAATGCAAGAGTATTGTCACAGTTGAAGGGTTCTTTGGCCTTGCATTCTGGATTGCATACTTTTTGGCTACTGGAAACGACAAAGAGAACGACAAGAATGGCTAAAGAGTAGTGAGCTTTTGGAACTGCCATGGTTTGAGCTATATATCTCTGTGTGTGTGTTGATTAGGGCTATTTTGATGATGATTAAACGATGAACTCGGAGGGGTTTATATACAAGGGTTTGAGTGCATGGGACTTGCATGGACATTCAAGTAATCTCGTTTACGTATATTTTGCATTGAATTTGATCCTCTATGCATGTTCCACACCCCGCTTTCTTGTTAATTTTCTCATTTAAAATACTACTACATCTGATCAAAAATTGAAAATTATTCATAATGAAACAATTATACGTGCACTTAATTTGACTTTTACGGCACCATGTGCTCATATCAATTATATATAATATACCTGTACAAGGCTGCGTGAGGATATATGTTCCTTAAACATAAATTAATATTCAATTTATTAATTCAATCAAAGTCAAAAACTTATATAGCTTCACACGATATATACATGTACGTTTGAACATATCTGCGTTAGAATATAGTATTGTTCCTTAGCTGATTGCTTTCCTTCCAACCATTATATTTTCAAAACCATAAGTAAACTATATATGACTTCTCTCAATGACTAATGACGAATGTCGAGGATAAGTATCAAACTAACCCTATTTTAAGGAACAAATACTAATCTATAATCATAGCAGTTCAAAACCTTATTACTAATGACATACAAATTAGTAACAGTATATATGAGTCCTTGTATCAATAATTGGGACAAAATAGAAATAAAATTTTAAGAAATGTTATAAAAAATATCATAATATCCAACTTATCGATAAACAATTAATAAGCAAGGTCGATAATGATAATAGTCTTTGAGCTCGTTTTTGGGATGTTACATGGATGTTATTTAATTTCAAAACTTTCTAAAAAAATAATTCTCTTATAGCTTAGTTTTGAAACTTGGAACTTGGAAGGTAGGGAACGCCGGATCAAAGCAGCGTTTGAGGAACCTGGCCATGCTATATGTAGTTTATAGTGAGAGCTCTCATCATGTCGCTAGCTTCTTTCTCTTCTTTTTTTCCCCTAAGTTATTCTTTCAACATTCTTCTTTATAACTAGACCGTAAGATCACATAAGCCCACAAAATTTTAATAATTGTAAAAAGGGAGTGGTCGCATCGCAATTTTGGCCACAGTATAACAATTAAAAAGTTATGGTAATAAAAAGCCAACGACTTATACAAGTAGATTGAATTAAATTAAGGTGTCAGCGATACGCAGTTCACAGTTGAGATGTAGTAAATATAGCAAATATTTCAATTCAAATTTACCAAATTATAATACTATATATATAGTACAGAATGTTTACTTTCATATCTATCTTGTATTTATTTCAGATCTCACAACCAAAAGTAGCTTTACTTACACAGCATTTCTTTTGTTTTTTTGCATTATTTGTCCTTTGGTCTTCATTTATTGACACTCTATTACCTATCAAACTCATAACAGTCTATTAACTATTGAAATTTCCATATATTATATTTATATAAACACTGCTTCGAAAAGAAAAAAAGAACATGGATTCACATAACAAGGGGTTTTGGATAAATTATTAGTGGATTAAGTCATTAGAACGAGAACCCCTTAATTCATTATTTAAATACAAAGATTACAGATAGACTGCAAAAATGTATGATCAAACCCATATTAAAAGCTGTTTATACAATATAACCTCTATAAATTAATACTCTTTAAATTAATATTCGCTATAAATTAATAAATTTTTTCGATCCTGAGTTGGACCGGTGTAAAAAAATAACACAATTCGATAAAATAATAGGATAACAATTTTTTTGAAAATTCTATGCAAAAATATAGTCCCAACAATATCATAAATTAATAATGATATAAACTATATATATATATATATATATCTAAGAAAATTTAGTGAAATATGACTCTATTGTTGTTTGTCTACTTTTATTCTTGAATTTGCATTCTAGTTGGAGTTCATCTCTAATCTTTTTTATTGTATTACAAACTTTTAATGTTGTCTTCTCAAATTATATCCAAAAATTAAAGAGAGTCCTAATTGCAGTAATTGTTTTTACATGTATTGGTTCTAAAAGCACCGCAATATGTTATTCGACTTCATCATTACCATGAAAGATAATACCAACAATTTTTTCTAAACTCTAAACTTCTAACATTTATCATTTTCTCCTAGATAATTAAGTACACTATTAACATCTACTCATAATTATAAATTAATAAAATTCTATAAAAATGTGAATCATAACAAAAGTATCTTATTTTGTAATATATAATTTTCAAAACTATGAAAAGAAAAAAAACATCTCTTCATAAGTTAATATTTTATTAAGTTATCGATAAATTAAAACATCTATAAATTAATAAAATTTCACTGTCTCGACCTTATTAATTTATAGATGTTTTCATGTATGTGAATCCTTTGGATTAATTAAATATTTTGCCACAGATTTTTTATAAGGATATTTATAGTATTTAATTATTTATATATGGACCACACAAAGAACTGACTATATAGTTTGTCTTTTTTTTTTCTTAAACAAAAATTGAGTATAGACTTATGATATATATGGAAAAGAAGGGAGATAAGTCATTTAATAAGTTTATCTAACAATCTGTGATTAAGTTACCGTAGTAATGGTTTTTCTTTCGCAGCAGAGATAAATAGTCACAAGAGCTGTAGTATTAAATAAATTATTATTCGATGAAAAAAAAAGTCACACTAACTGTAGCCTTAATTCTTACTTTTTAAGAAGAGACATAAACGTTAAAATGTTGTATTTGATATTTCGTAGTTATGTCTTTCAGTCTTTGATTGAAACTAAACACATATGACACATAGCAACACCTCGTATATGGTTAGAAACATATAGTCCATCTGTTCCAAATTATAAGATCTTTTAGCCTTTTATTTTTATTCTATTTTATAAGAATTTTTCAAAAAAAAATTTTATGTTTTTTTAGTATATTATGACTATTTGTATTTAGTAGTCTGCAGTTTTCTCAAATTAGTTAAACTCTTTTTAATAAATATTAAATAATATTATTTCATGTAAAACTAAGAATACATTTATAGTTTTTTTAAACTTTAATTTGTACTTTTAACTAAAATATCTTATAAAATGGAACAGAAGAATTATATAGGTAGCCCCATCTTGCTTAATATCCCTTGCCTACGCAAATATTATTTTCTTAGAATATAGTAATGCATTTTTATTAGTATCAGTTGGTTATTTATTATGGGAATTTAGCAAATATAACACTCATAAAAACTATATTTCATTGAGTGACTACTCTAACCATTAAAAGTGATATTCAGTGTAATATATGTATTATTGACATGTTTGACCCCATGATATGATAAATAATTTAGGTGTTAGTTTAGCTAAGATTGGTGGGATTGATAATTTACTATCATGTAGGGTTTAGTGTTCCTACCACCACAATCACCCCATCGCCCGCCACCATCGCCGGCCACTGTCACCATCTCCAGCCAGCGACCATCATCAACTCCAGCGATCAGCCGTCATCAACTCCGATGGCCACCACTTTCGACGACCGGCCACCACCAATTCCGGTGACCACCACTTTCGGTCACCACCTAACTCTGGCCACCGGCACCACCAATTCCGGCCACCGGCCATCATCAACTCTAGCCACTACCGCTACCAGCCTACCACCTCCGGCCACCGACCACCACCACTTCCGGCCAACTCCTGGACACCATCCACCATTATCATCAGAACATCACAACACCAAAATAGTAATTTTACTTACCATTTATCCTATTTTTCTAATTTTTTCAAATAATATACTATTTTCTTCACTGCTTTTTTTGTTTTGGTTAGTTGGCAAATTGCCCCATTTATTATTTGGTAGCCTCTTTCGTGTTCCAAGTATTCAGAATATAGTGAATTTAAACTCCCTTCGTATCAAAATAAACGATGCTATCTTTGTTAAAGAATTACTTCAAACAGTAATGTATTACTAGTGTATAAAGTATGAATGAAGAGTAGGGTTTATTGAGAAAAATGAATTTAAATTTGGTGTTGGGAAAAATGCAATAGAAGTGTTGAAACCAAAAACTAAATGCTACTAACATCACATGTTTTTTATAGGGAGGGTTCAGTACTATTAGGTTAGAATTTTTTGGTTGTACAATATTGATGTTGGCTGCTAATCAAAATTTTGTACGGTGCAATTAAAGCACTTTTTAAGATAAAACAGTTCATGTGAATTTAAGATTGTACATAAGTTTCATAACATAATCTATTAAAATGACACCTCATGTGAATCAGGCAGATGAAAAAATATTTGATTGACGAAGAGAATAAAAATAACAATTTGGTTGACCAAAACAAAAAAGATATAGGTTTTTATATTACAACAACCAGATTACTTTTTTTTTAAAACTAAACGTTCTTTAGATACGGTCTATGTTGATTATATGATATCTATATTACAGATTCACAATACTGTATATATAAAAAATCAATCTTTCCAAAAGTATAGGTTGAGTTGATTAGTAGTACGTATAGACTCTCAATATGGAGATGATATTTTCTCTCTGGTTCGTTTGAATCATATGTTTTGGAGTGGTATACTAGTTGATACACTCGAACCAATCGGAATCTTATAACAATATTGGACATAGTTGCCAGAAAAGAAATGTACATCAATTTACGTGATTTACAATAAAGTGTATGTTTCCTAAAACCGTGAAACGAAACCCATAAGTTTCATATCATTCGCATGTCTTTAGCTCTCGACTTATATAGTACCCCTCATGGGTCCAACGAGTACATGAATATGACATCAAACGTCAATTATTCTGTCACATGCCTTAGTCTATGCATGCATGCTAATGTACATACACTTTGCTTAATCCAGTTTCCTGTTTTACATGGATTAGTTTTCATACAATGAATAGAAACCAATATCATTTAGTTCGGTTTGAATTTTTGGTTTCGGGTTTTGGGCTTTTTACTTTTTTGAATTTTAATAGGAAAAAACAATGATCAATTTATACGGTTGTTTTCTTATTCACCTAAAAGAGTATATTATATATAAAAAATATACAAAACCGAATCTATTTATTATGCCTAATTCAATCTACTTTTTTCAAATCACTTTCCTTGGTACAGTTTCGGTTTGACTCAATTTGGTTTAAACCAATTGGACCACCCTAATTACTCGCACAACTTTTGTTAACTATATAAATAAGACCACAGACCACAGACCACCTACACTCATTACACTCTTCACCCCCAAAGAAAAAGAAAACTCTAAGCTACGATTAAAACCCTTGAGTTTCTTTTTTTTTTCTTTGACAAAATAACCCTTGATTTTGAGTCCGATCTATCTAACAAAAGCATATATATATATATATAGATGACTACGCCGGAGGAGGCGATGTATGTGGCGTGGGAGGATCTTACGGTGGTTATACCAAACTTCGGTGAAGGAGCGACAAAGAGATTACTGAATGGAGTAAATGGTTGTGGTGAGCCAAATAGGATCTTGGCTGTTATGGGTCCTTCTGGTTCGGGCAAATCTACGCTTCTTGATGCCTTAGCAGGTCACTTCTTTCTCTATCTCTCTCTCTCTCACACACACATACCCTCACGTGAGAAGATTAATTACCTCGTTGTTTCTTATTCCTTTTTTTCAAAAAAACTTTTTTTTCGTTAAAAGGGTTTGAATCTGTTAAATGGTAAATAAATTAGAACCTGAACTAAACCTTAAGAGTTAAGAGAACCAAACCAACAATTGAATGAGGTAATAATTAAGAGGAAAAGGGTTAACAGCCAACTACATTTAGCTTTGAAACCAACATTGAAGAGACTTTTTCACCTTGAACCTAGCATTTTATTCTGTATTCAGCATAAAAATGTTGCTATATTGTTCACTATAACAATATTGAATTATACATGACGTTATTTAACAAAAAAAAAGTTAATCGCACCATTTTTCCTAGGTAATTTTCTCATGTTTATGTGAAAATGTTTTCACTTTTTAGTAAAGCATAAACTGAATTTTACATTTTAAAAATGTCCACTAACCTTTTAGCTTTTATTTGATAGATAACGATTTCTATCATTCGGTAGTTAAACTTGAAAAGACTGTAAATTAGTAGTCTTAATTTGTTAGATATATAAAGGTGTGTGTTTGTGTGTGTACTACTCGACCTAAAATATTTGATTATTAACCAGTCGGTAGAATCCATATGCAATCAGAAGCAATACTAGATTTGTTTTTCGACTAACGGAAGAAAATATACATTATTCAAAAATAAATATGTAACTTCTAAATTTGTAAGCTACAAACTATGTACACATTATAATCCCATTTTGGTGAAATTAAAACATTAAGTGAAGTTATGAACTCTTGTGTAACTTTGCAACAAACCCATTTAATCTGGTTCTTTATGAGAGATTTACATATCCATATATACGTATAGATCTATAGAAAAACAATGCTATATATATCTAAGTTCCATATACACAAAGATACATAAACAGATATTTCTAACTTTATATTTATGGATTCTAGCTACCAATTTTCGTTCTTTTCAATTATAGCTGTTTATCATCGGAGTACTAAATAAAAGTGAAAAATTGTTGCAATTTTCTTGTTCGTCCTTATTAAATTTACATCGTCGTACATTTAGACTAGTATTGAATAAATTGATAGCTACATTTCTCTAACCTTTACTATATTCAGAAGTTTCGCAGTAACTTTTCTAATTAAATTACGATTTTAAATGTTAACCAACTACCAAACACCAGACATCCTGACACAAAAATTTAGAACTGCACGATCGGATCTTCGTACCGACTTGAAGTTAAACCCGGTTTGGTTACTGGCCAGAACTCCAAATCTACCACTATCTGTTCAATCCGAAAAAGTAGTTCTAATCGATTTTCTTTTCAAAGGTTAAACATCTTATGATCGTAAAGTTACTACATTAATCATGTCATGGGTTGCGTAACACATAGTTTAAAGAAATAGCACACAGTTTGGTCTTGTCATTTAATTTAACAAAGCCCTGCTTACTAGACTGATATTGGAAAATTAACTAATTTGGTAATGATGGTACAGGAAGATTAGCAGGGAACGTTGTAATGAGTGGGAAAGTTCTAGTTAATGGCAAGAAGAGAAGACTTGACTTTGGTGCTGTCGTAAGCAAACCTATCCTTTAGCTTTAGCTTTACGCAATCAAACTCTTATTCATGAATGTTATAAACCCTGAATCATGTATGTTTTTCTTTTGAAACTGTCGAGAAACTCTCAGGCTTATGTGACACAGGAAGATGTGTTGCTAGGAACTTTGACAGTGAGAGAATCAATATCTTACTCAGCTCATCTCAGACTCCCATCAAAGCTTACCAGAGGAGAGATCAGTGACATTGTGGAAGCTACAATCACTGAAATGGGTCTGCAAGAATGTTCAGACAGGACCATTGGAAACTGGCATTTGCGTGGAATAAGCGGAGGAGAGAAGAAACGGCTCAGTATTGCGCTCGAGGTCTTAACCAAACCAAGTCTCCTCTTCCTAGACGAGCCCACCAGTGGACTGGACAGTGCTTCAGCTTTCTTCGTGGTTCAGATTCTCAGAAACATAGCAAGCAGTGGCAAAACCGTGATTTCTTCAATCCATCAGCCGAGTGGTGAGGTTTTTGCTCTCTTTGATGACCTGCTACTGCTTTCTGGAGGAGAAACCGTTTACTTTGGAGAAGCAGAATCAGCAACGAAGGTAATAAGACAGAGCATTGGCAGCACAGCACTATATATTGTAGTGTCTAACCATCAATGCTCATTTGTGTCGTTCCTGCTTCGACTTTTGCAGTTCTTTGGTGAAGCGGGGTTTCCTTGTCCTAGCAGACGGAATCCATCTGACCACTTCCTTCGCTGTGTCAATTCAGATTTCGACGATGTCACAGCGACTTTGGTTGAATCTCGCCGAATCCAAGTTTGTCATCTTCTGCCCTTTTTTTGTTTCCATGAGCTTACAATACACTCAAACTCTTGAACTAGACAGTTTGTTTATCGGCAGGATTCTTCTTTCTCTCTTTACCAACTTCATGAAACTGCAAACACATTAGATCCCCTGGATGATATACCAGCAGCAGAAATCAGAACAACACTTGTCAGAAAATTCAAGTGTTCAGAATACGCAGCAGCTTCAAGAGCAAGGATTCAAGAAATAGCATCAGTAGTAAGTTATGGTTATTATTTCGCTTAAAACTACCATGTATCATACAATGAGAGCCTCATAAGAAAGTTTAAACCTCATGCAACAGGAGGGGCTTGTCACTGAAAGGAAAAATGGGAGTCAAACAAACTGGTTGAAACAACTCAAAATACTTACTCAGCGATCTTTCATTAACATGTGTAGAGACTTGGGATACTACTGGATGCGGATTGCAGTATACATAGTGTTATCCATTTGTGTCGGTTCAATCTTTTTCAACGTCGGGAGAAACCACTCAAATGTCATGAATACTGCAGCTTGCGGCGGATTTATGGCAGGCTTTATGACATTTATGTCAATAGGAGGTTTCCAATCCTTCATTGAAGAAATGAAGGTGAAGAGATGAGCAAACAAAACTCTCTTTCTTCACCTTAAAACTTATCTTATGTTTTTGCATCTTTTTCCTAAAACCAGGTGTTTACTCGGGAAAGGCTCAATGGATACTATGGGGTTGCAGTATATACTGTGTCTAATTTACTCTCCTCATTACCTTTCATAATCCTTATGTGCCTCTCCACCAGCTCAATCACTATCTATATGGTGAAGTTCCAATCCGGAGGTTCTCATTTCTTCTACAACTGTCTCGACCTCATCTGTGCAATTGTGACTGTGGAGAGTTGCATGATGATGATAGCTTCAGTAGTTCCTAACTTCTTGATGGGAGTCATGTTAGGAGCTGGTTACATTGTAAGAACGGCCTCTGTCTCTCACTCTGTTACCTAACAGCTTTCCTATATATCTCCAAAGACTATTCTAAACTGAAAACCACTATATTCTTCACCTCATAGGGAATTATGGTATTAAGTGCCGGGTTTTTCCGATTCTTCCCCGACTTACCTGTGGTGTTCTGGCGATATCCGGTGTCCTACATAAACTATGGTGCATGGGCACTACAGGTAACCAGGTTAACTCAAC
>NC_025698.1:27786550-27798940 GCF_000633955.1 Camelina sativa | reverse complement strand
TTTTGCATCTTTTTCCTAAAACCAGGTGTTTACTCGGGAAAGGCTCAATGGATACTATGGGGTTGCAGTATATACTGTGTCTAATTTACTCTCCTCATTACCTTTCATAATCCTTATGTGCCTCTCCACCAGCTCAATCACTATCTATATGGTGAAGTTCCAATCCGGAGGTTCTCATTTCTTCTACAACTGTCTCGACCTCATCTGTGCAATTGTAACTGTGGAGAGTTGCATGATGATGATAGCTTCAGTAGTTCCTAACTTCTTGATGGGAGTCATGTTAGGAGCTGGTTACATTGTAAGAACGGCCTCTGTCTCTCACTCTGTTACCTAACAGCTTTCCTATATATCTCCAAAGACTATTCTAAACTGAAAACCACTATATTCTTCACCTCATAGGGAATTATGGTATTAAGTGCCGGGTTTTTCCGATTCTTCCCCGACTTACCTGTGGTGTTCTGGCGATATCCGGTGTCCTACATAAACTATGGTGCATGGGCACTACAGGTAACCAGGTTAACTCAACTTTAGATGCAGACAATATTGGCAAATGGATATCCTAAATGTGCACACCTGATAAATTGCAGGGAGCATTCAAGAATGAGCTGATCGGGGTTGAGTATGATTCTCCATTACCATTGGTACCAAAAATGAAAGGGGAGCTCATTCTTCAAATTGTTCTAGGCGTAAATCCAGCAAGTTCAAAGTGGTTGGATCTAGCTGTTGTGGTGATGATTCTCATTGGGTATAGGATTCTCTTCTTCGCCATCCTCAAGTTTAGGGAAAAGGTTTTCCCAATCATTCACATGTTATACACAAAGAGAACTCTGAGCCATATCCGGAAAAGGCCTTCTTTCAGGAGAATGGCACCATTCCCCTCCAAGCGATACCACGTTAACCACGCACTCTCTTCTCAAGAAGGACTTAGCTCTCCACTGCATTAGAAGCATATACAGCAGGATGCAATATCCATAAGTGGAAGATAGATATAATGCTCGCTATCCACATGCCATATGTTACTCTCTTCAAACTTTGGTAAACTATTTGTAGCCTGTTGTGTAAGGAAAAAAAGAGATACTATAAATTCTGAGTAATGAGATTTGTTTGGCATGCGGATGGAATCCATCAGAAATAAATAAATTGCCTAAAAGAGCTAAAAATGGCTAGAGATCAAAATGGCTACATTCTCAGATTACAAGCGACCATGGCATGGATGAAACTTTTAGAGAGGGTAGGTATATCAGCGACCACAGGGAATAAAGAATTCAAATAAGATAAATCCTTAGTTAACAGTTAACACAGCTTCAAATAAACAGGAGATGGTATGGAAATTTGTTACCTGACAGTAGAACAGTGGTCCTTTCTTGATAGCACCAGCTAGCAGAAACAAATCCTAAAATCTGTGCAGCCCAAGAACAGGAGGAAAACTTTCTACCAGGCATATTCAACTTTCAGATTCAGATGTGCTAGAGCCTTGAGCTATGAATGTCTAATTTATTTTAATGCCCATGTTACCTCCTCTTGTGGCGTAAAGTACTTGACAGGAAATAGAGAATCAAAGATAACAAAAGTACCTCCCAAAAGCGTCTGTTGAAGAAAGATTGAACAGATAGAGAACAATCGACAAGATGCTTCAAACTTTTAAAAGTGTAATACAATGCAAAAATGGTTTAGGTTCAACCTTAGAAAAATCAAATATAGGCTACCAGAACAGTTACATGTAAGGAAAAAACAACAAACAATCAATAACTTTAACAAATATGGCTAATCCAGTAAGAAGAAAATCCAGTCCTGAAATCAGAAAAACCATCCTGTTTTTTTCAGAGTAGACATGTACAGAACTCATTTGTTCATTTGCTACCCTATGACTGTAACAACGAAACTCAACCAAATCTGAACCAGTAACTAGTTTTGGAAAACTGTGTTAAATTGTCAAGAATACGCCTGCCGGTTTGGTCTAACTCTTCATATCGTCAGAACCATTATTTTCAAGTCTACCATTAAATCCATGATATGGAACCTCCAACATTGGCCTCGGGGTTGCACGCCCACCAAAATCCTCGGGAAAGAATTCAAAATCAGGCCCAAAATTGAACTTCACAAGACAATTTGACTGGTCAGGGAGAGTGTACATCGAAGCAGCAGGGTAGTAACGACCGCCAAAAAAATCTTTGAAGGCAACTCCCTGACATACACCATTTTTGAAGAACGATATTTCACTGCCTGCATTAGAAGGAAGACATTCGTTGACAATAGTTTGATTATAAATCATCCAGAATTGCACAGAAACCATCTATATCATAGATGTGGAGGGTAAGCAAATACGAAATCAAGGCATTTGGCCACGTAAATATTGATGAAGAATCCCCATTATCTATAAGAATGTTAACCAAAATATCCATTCTCTCTACAAAATCCAGATAAATCCTCTACCATCACAAGCAACAGCATTCATCTCTAGTCCACCTAAAACATATGTGACTAACTAAAAGCAGAAAAGTCACCACAGGAAAACTAAAATGAAAGAACAGGTAACATAGAGCATACCTGGTACAACTTTAGGAGGCTCCTCTTTAGCATCAGGTGCACAAATATATCTCTGCCCTTTATACCACACATAATGAGGAGGCTTTGGAGCAAACGATTCCCCATCGGACAGATTAATGTAGAATCCAATAACATCACCTTCCTTATACCCTTCTTCAGCATACTTCTCCCTTAAAGCCTTGTGTATCTTACACCCATCAATGTCCCGAAACCCAAAACTATTCCCATCGTACCCTACGGGAGCCTGCAAATCCCCTTTATCAGTCGACCACCCGAGTCGTGTATGACCAGTCTCACCCAAATTCAAAACTTTAATCTCAAAGTACCAAGCTCCTTCAACAACTCCTCTTGTAGCTCTCACCATCCTATAACCTTTACTACTTCCTGCAGTAAGTCTATCTTCGCTAATCTCAACTTTCTCAGCTTTGTAAACTTTAGAAAGGCAAATTTCCAAGTCAGGCGTATCGTCGCTCTTATCGGGAAACCTCGGAACCGGAGTGATCAATACTTTATCTTCTACAGCTGCTGAACTAGGCGTGTTGGCTTTGCTCTTCTTCTTTCCTTTACGTGTACTCTTCGTCACCCAAACATTGTTGTTCTTCTTCTTCGATTTCGATTTCTTCGCCACAACCAGAGTTGCCGCCGCTTCCTCTACAACCATTGCTTCGGACGGCTGCACTTGCTCTGGCTCAACCTCTTCCTTAACAGCAACCGAAGTAATAGAATCTAACTGCTTCAGCTTCTTACGCGGTGGATCATCTTCCTCTTCCTCCATCGCACTACCGTTCTGATTAGCCACAGATTCCGGTTTCGGAGATTTAGGGTTATCATCGGAAGAAGGAGTCGGGGCTTCTTCAGAGAAGGAATCGGATTCAATTTTCGCATCGGATCCGGGTGCATCATCAACATCCATAGCAGCTACATCTGCTTTCTCTAATTCAGTATCGATTGATTCCTCTACTACTACTACAACGGATGATTCCAATGGTACCGAATCATTCAGTTCAGAGGGTGGAGGAAGAGCTGTTCCGGTAGGTTCTTGGGGAAGCGAAATTGAGACTTGTGCTTTTAAATCAGTATCGATTGATTCTTCGACTGGAGCGGATGATTCCGGTGGCGCTGAATCATCGAGTTCAGAGGGAAGAAGAAGAGCGGTTCCGGTAGGTTCGTCGGGAAGAGACTCCATTGGAACAAAAAGCTTTCTTCTGGTGCCACCGCAGAGATTTGTGGGACTCCGCAGCCAAAGATTTGACAATAATTTTAGGGACTCGGCAGATTTGGCAAAAGAACAGTGAAGTTTTTTATTTTGTTTTTAAAAAACTTGGAGACTTAAGTGGGCTTTCTGAGGCCCACATAGGAAACTAGGGTTTGGGTAGGGGTGTCCATTTTTAATTTGAAAACGGTTTTTTATTGGATCTTTTTTAACCTCATTTAAAAACGGTTTAGACATTTAACAACTGAACTATTAAGCATTAGAAATTGCCTATCCAAAAACAAATAAGCATTAGCGATTAACTTATAATTAAAAATTTCGTTAATGACGGTTTTAAACTAATCTTAGTTAGGTGGTGTCCGTTAGAATAGAATAGTTATTTGGGCCAAGTATATGCAACTGATGGTTGAACGTATCGGAGAAAGATATCATTGTAGAAAGGGCAACTTAGCAAACGTTAAAGCATCGATAAGTTTTTTTTTTCTTTTTTCTCGTAAGATTTTAATTTTATTCTAAAAAGTTGGGTTAAACACAGATTATATAGCCTATAAAGGTCCATACAAATACATTGCTTAATGATAAAAGAAAGTTCATCTATCGTTGGTTTCGCCCAAACAAAACGTGTCAACAACACGTGTTGGATGAGAAATCTAAAGCTTTCCGACAACACCTTCGGCCGTCTGAAATTCTTTTTTCGGTGAAGATAATCATTATCGATATATTGATTCTTCTAAATTTCACCAATGGTTGTAGGACGAATCAAAACTCCAAACAATTAAAGTTACGGCTGAAAGAAATCTGAATATGGCGAAGGAAATTTCTTCTTTTCTTCAACTATGCAACTCTCCTTGAAATTTCTGTAAATCGTTTACCCAACGGGAAGATCCGGAGACAAACACCACCAAACGCTATATGGATAAACAAATCAACCATAGATCGACAAAAATCTAAATTGATCTAATTCACCATAAGATAGAAAAGCTTTTGCTTCAGATCTAACTAAGACAAAAACACTTGTATTATGTATAAACATAGAAGCTTTTGTCATCTCTCGTGAAACTCTGTAAGACACAAAGACAAATCAAGATTGACATTTCCCCTTTATTTGAAGCAAACTAATAAGTAACAACGCCTAACAAAGGCGACAGCAAGAACACAACAACGGAAAAACCATGTTTACGTCAAGAACACGGCAACAGGAAAGCCATGTTTACGTCAAGAACACAGCAACAGGAAAGCCATGTTTACGGCGATACCGGATCTCATCCTGTCACAAAGACCGACAACATGTCGTAAACATCGATAAGTTTTATGTGAATTACATTTCTATTCTTTTTTATTCGTAGACCAAACATTTCTTATTACTAAGGTGTTGTTCGTTTGGTGAACCAGACGGAGTATCTGGACGCAGATGCATGTTATTGTTCGTTTAGTGACAATTAAGAAATGAACTAGATTAGGTATTTGGATGAGTTTTGAAAACTCATCCAAAAAAAGCTGAATTTCTGAATGAGTTTTTTTGGAGAGTTTGGATGAGGTAAACTCATCCATAATTGGAAAAAGTCCAAAATATCTCTATTTTAATTAAATCATTAGAAAATATTTTTTTCTCAATTCTAATATACATACAACCCTAAAATCTCAATTCTTCACCCAACAACCCGCAAAATCTTGTTTTCTCACTAAAACCGCAAATTACATTTCTCAGCTAAAACCGCAAAATTACATTTTCCTGCCAAAACCGCAAAATCATGTTTTCCCGCTTAAAACGCAAAATCTCGTTTTTCTTCCAAAACCCCAAAATCTCGTTTTTCCACTAAAATCGCAAAATCTCGTTTTTCCGCAAAAACCGCAACATTACGTTTTCATGCCAAAATCGCAAAATCACGTTTCCCGCCAAAAACGTAAAATTTTGTTTTCCCGCCATAAACGCAAAATCTCGTTTTCTCGCCAAAACCGCAAAATCTCGTCTTTCTTCCAAAACCGCAAAAACTCGTTTTTCCGCCAAAACCGTAAAATCTCGCTTTCTCGCCAAAACCGTAAAATCTCGTTTTCTCGCCAAAACCGCAAAATCTTGTTTTCCTCCAAAATCGCAAAAACTTGATCGCCAAAACCGTAAAATCTCATTTTTCTTCCAAAATCGCAAAAACTCGTTTTTCCGCCAAACCTGTAAAATCTCGTTTTCTCGCCAAAACCGCAAAATCACGTTTTCTCGCCAAAACCGCAAAATTTTGTTTTCCCGCCATAAATCACAAAATCAAGTTTTCCCGCCAAAACCACAAAATCTCGTTTCCAACTAAAACCGCAAAATCTCGTTTTCCGCCAAAAGTCGCAAAATTACAATTTTCCGCCAAAAGCGCAAAATCTCATTTTTCTGCCAAACTCGCAAAATTACATTTTCTGCTAAAAAACGCAACAACACAAAATTATGTTTTCCTGCCAAAATTGCAAAATCACGTTTTTCGCTAAAACTGCAATATAACGTTTTTCCGCCAAAAATGCAAAATCTCGTTTTTTTACTAAAAACGCAAAATCTCATTTTAAAATGTTTATTTTAAATTAATATGAAAATAAGCTAAAAACATCAATAAATTAAAACTACTAAAACATCTTCAACATAAATAAAAGGGTTTTTTGGTCTTTTATACATATTGTATCGAGATAAAGATATCAAATTACAAAACAAACATAATTGCATCGAGATACAATTTATGGATGCATGAACCAATAACACAAACGAACATCATCTAGATATTGCGTCCAAATACTGCATGTTGATGCTTTATTCAGATAATTAGATATTATGTTAGTTCACCAAACGAACACAACCTAAGTCAATTTGATTTTATTTTTTATAGGAAACTACAACATAGTTTCTGATTTCTTAATCATTATTTCGAATAATTTTTGTTCTTTTGTTTGAGCTTTTGATACTGATATTGGATTGACTGTTTTATTGTAACAAAAATAAATAATGAGTTTGAGAGTTTGGATGCTCATATTAGACACTAATTTTTATTATTGGACCGTCTTAGCATCAAATAGGGTCAATTTTTATTAGTAGTCATAAAAGTTTTTTTTTTGTCTACCTTTCATTCTAAATTTCAAAATATTTATTTCAATTAAGACTACTAATTTAGAATCGGGAAAATTTTCTAATTAATTATTACGTATTTATCTTCTTTTCCTTTTTCTAAAAATATATATTTCATGAAATTTGAAATGCTTCTCTTTTTGGTGTGCAATATATGTTCTTTCGTTGTTACTTTCTCAAATTCTTCTTCGTCTCTGGCTTTTGATCTATAAATTTTACATATAGTTGGAAATTTGGCTCAGATCTTCATGTGTAGATTTGAAATGGTAATATCATTTTATTATTTTAAGGGATCAATAATGGTTTCATATTTTTAAGGACCAAGCATATGGTGAGGTGTAGTCTATAAGTTGTGTTAATTTCCGTAATATATTTTGAATTATGTTGAAAAGGATGAATTATAGTTCATAGATGGAGGATCATTTTTATCTCTCAGATCAAGCTCAATTAAAAACAGTATAATCAAGACTCAAATTTAAAAGGAAACTGCAAAAAGAGAGTTGATTTTACCATTTGTGGGATTATAAAGAGATCAAAGGAGGTTTTGCTTAACTGAGGTTAGTCAAAAATATCTGGACCCAAATCTGGATTTCAGACTTTAAATCGCCGGCGTTTTCATCGTCGTTGGTTCTCCAACACAGAGAGACAGAGAACTGAAGATGTTCTATTCTTTTCTTTTTCACTAATCTTTTAGTCAATCAGAAAAGGACATGTGTAGTTAAGGATCAGTTTTAAAGAAAAGGACATGTGTAGTTAAGGATCAGTTTTAAAATATCATAGCTAAGGAATTATTTCTTGAAAAGCTATATGTAGTTTCATGAAAAGCAACTAACAATAAAAAAATCTTATATTTGTTGCGTCTAATAAGATACTGTATATACGAATCTAGAAAGGATATATACGAATCTAAGATGATATATACCGAATATACTAACTAAGTACATGTCAAAGATTTTCCAAAAACTGAGGACCGATCGATCTCCGCGTACGAATGGTCAGTCTCACCTGCGTAAAGCTGAAACCCGAGTGCATAAAATAAGAAGAGCGATCGTTCCCATTTGGACCGGTCGATTTACAAGCGGAAGTGACGTCTTCTAGTATTTTCTTGTAGTGATTTCTTGGACAAAGAATGTATTGGCGTGGAGTTTGAGTTTACTTACCCCTCTCTTTAATAATCTGAAGTCTGTAATTTCTTTCTATTAATAGAAACCTGATATTATTACCCAAACAAAAACAAATTACATTATTTTTGTTCACATACATATTTCTTGTTGTCCGAGTTGTTTTTTTCCGTTTCTTATTTTTCACCTCATTTTTTCTTTTCTTTTTTCATGAATTATTACTGTTATTGCCTTTACGATTCGTAACTTTGTTCGTTTTTTTTTCCTTATTAAACCCTATAACATAGAGATATTTCAATTGATGCGCACGCGCCCACACGCACAGATGCTATTCTTCATACATGATCCATCTACTAAAGGGAAGCAAAATTTATGTCACTTGTAGTGCCATGAATTGTTATATATGTGCTCAGATCCACTGAGGCTTTAGTGGCTTATATATATGATCGTAACATGAAAGCTTTATGGCTCGAAAAAGATCTTTGTTATATATTTCTAATGCGTTCTCAATTTTTCAACAGAAAGAAGAAGGCTTAAAATCAAATCTAGGTAGCTAAAACAATTAGGGGGGCTCTCTGGTTTGTGTACGCATGATGACAACTCTGAATCCTTCAATTTATATCGTGCGCACCTCGTTGTTGTTTTGTCTTTGTTATGTTCTCTGTGGGGAAAACAGAGATTTCATCATCATTATTATTTTTGTTGAGTGATCCAGCCACTCAATAATACCCTCTAATAAGCATGCATTTTGTTGTTGTGGTCCACTTTTCTTCCACATTATTCGTACGAATTTACGGGTTAACTCCTAACCGATGAAAGTTGAAATTCGGATATTTTGTACGTATCATATCCGGGAAATAACATTGCGGATCCGGGAAATGACGGCCTCGTTACATGTAAATTCATCGGTAAATCCATAACCGGCGAGGGTTGAAATTGGTTCTCTTGTAAACTTTTTTTTTTTGTTCAAAAGTTCTCTTGTAAACTAGTACTACATATTCTAGCTAATCATAGCTTTTAAATGACATAAAATTAAATTCTTGAATTATATAGGCATGGTGATGGCATCTACAACTATGGAAGTGTAATTAAAGCCGCGTAATAAAACACTAACACACAGAATTTACTACACTTGACCCACACATTATTAAATCTTTTTATAATTATTAATTTAGACTTAAGTCACTGTGGGTTTAAAATCATAATCATTAACCTTCCCAAGTACTTTTTGAAGATGATGAGCGATATCCTCCGGCCAGTGAGGTTCGAGCTGTGGTCGGTCCGGCAGAACCCACCGTCCGTCGCTGCTTTTGACCATCCCTTTGTTCTCGTCTTGTCTCCAACAAGGCGGCACGTGGTACTCACTTCTCAAGAAATCACAACTCTTGTTCACTAAAGCTATGTCTCTATTTGTCGCCGAACAAAACATAGTCTCTGCTTCTTCTTTTCCATGATATCCATCCACCAAATGAAGCAAAGCTTCTAGGTTATGTGCACAACCCAAATCCCTAGTCTGTTTAAGAAATGGGCTTTTCTTGTGGTCCAAGGCAAGCTCGACACCCACATGCGCGTAGCTCCATGGGAATGATGTTTTTTCTTCTACATACTTCTGAAAGTGAAACTTCTCGTTTGCGAATATCCCTGGAACAGAAGGTACTTTGTCGTGTACATTAACCACTCTCAAAACTTTAACCCCTAGTTCGTCACATCGTTCCTTGAACCTCAAGTTACCCACTCGAGGTCCTGAGAAGGAGAATACAGTAATTGGAACTTTATTATTGTTCTCCGGTAAATAATTCAAGTTAAGCTCCGCGATATCATAAGCACTGACCAAGGCAAGAGATGCACCGAGGCTGTGCCCTGTCACGGTGATGCTTATCTCATGACCTTCTTCTCCGGTACAGTAGTACTCAAGAAGCCGTTTGACTTCGGCCAGAACCTGTTCCCGAGCCGAAAACGAAGAGAATTTGCAAGAAACTTCTTTCTTGGTGTACAAGTCATGAAAACCTAGTTCAATCTTGATCAATGGGTCGTCACCGAAGTTAGCTGAACAAAGAATATCTTTTAAGTCATAAATCCATTCGAGATAAGTGACTGTGCCTCTCCAAGCGATGACTATGTCACGTCTTCCAAGTCGACTTACCTCTTCCTCGTCCGTAGCTACAGCTACATAACCCATCCAGTTCGCATGTTGGCTCCAAATGGAGCTGAGTTTTGATTTCTGAAAGAAGTTTGGGAGGTTGATGTTGGATGTTGCGTAGAGGTAACGTGTTATGGTGTATCCTTTGTGGAGATGTAAGTCAAGGTTTGAAAAGAAATCAGAAGGATGGTATTTGCAGGAGCCACAATATTTAGAGTGAGGATCGAAGTCGAATGAGTCATAGCAAGCTTGAGCAAATTCGCCATAACGTATGATTTCTCTTCGAAGATGATTGTTCATAGGATCTAGTAGTCCTTCCCAATTGTTGCAACCTTGAACTTCTCTCCAAATATCTCGAAGACCAACTTCTTCCTCTTCTTCTTCTTCTTCCTTTTCTTCTCGTTTGTCGTCTAACACATGGGTTTGTTTCTTTGGCAGCTTCTCATGAGTCGTTGAAGAGCTTGTGCTTGTACATGAAGACGAGCAAATGATGGAAGAAGTCTTGCATTTTGTTGTCAATATTAGTGTTTGAGCTTGGGTTTTGAAGATGTTATGAGAAGAAACGAAAAATCTTGGGTTCTTGATAGTTATTGGTGATGATGGAGAAGCCATTAAGATTTTGTGGCTTGAGAGTTACAACTACTAGAGAGCGCAAGTGAGAGTATATATATATATATATATATATATATATATGTATATGATCGTTTCAATTAAATAAATTTGGTTTTGGTTTTTTTTTTGGTGGATGATCATGATTTGGTTGAGTTACAAAAGATTGATGATGAATTTGGTATGAGTGTCTCTCCATATTGCTGTGTATTTAATGGGGTCGGTGAAGAAGAGAGAGACGTGCAACTAATGGAGGTTTCTTTCAGTCTTGTACAAAATGGCCACACATCGTGTAACACGTGTATGTATATGTGCATTAAATATGTAAATAGATCCACTCAAGAAACAGAGAAGTCATACACTTTGTTTTGAAATTTCATATACTTCCATTTCAAGTGATTTTTTTTCTTTTCTTGGTTCATTTCAAGTGATTGTAGAGTCTAAAAGGGAAAAATTACTCTTATGGTTGGGATTTGAAGCTTAAAATTAATTAGCTAGTGGTACATATAATCAGTGTCGTGCTCAAGTTATTTGTGGCTTAAAAAATATGTGGCCTTTATTATTGAGAATATTATTTCAAAGACAACAATGATTCTAAGATGAAAAAAAATAGTATAAACCAAAACTTTTCTATCTTTTTTTCCTAAAAAAATTCGAAGCTATAATTCCAAAGCACATTTGTTTTCTTTTTAATTATCTCTTTTATCAATTGTCTTCCAATAATATTCTTTTACAATAGTTATAACTATAAAATATAATTATTTTGTTTACAGAAATTTCCTTACACATAAAACATATTTATTTTATTGTGATATCATAGTGTTATGGACTTCTCAAACAAAACACCACTTTACATACACCTTTATGTTATCAACTTAAATATATAAGCCTAGATATATAAAAAAATGTGGCCTAATAAATTTAAAAAAATTGGTGGCTTAGGGCAAATGCCCTTTCCCGCATACCTTAAGCACGGCACTGCATATAATGATGATGAGTTGGAGAATATAATGATATTTCTTTTCTCAAGGTACAAAAATTTATTTAGGGATCGTGGAAGGGAATAATTAGAACAATAGTGCTAACTTTCTATGCAAATGATAGTCAAATTATCAATGGTTGATATTGTTGTTTTCTTTTGTTGATACTTTTTCAATGAGCCAAACAAAGTTATTCTTTTGCTTCTGAAATAACATATTTTAGTTACCATAGTTTGACTTTGACCTCAGACTCACTCTGAGAGCGCCGTGAAATTTAGTTTACGCTTTCAATAGTAGCCTAATGTAAAGGTTTACAAGTGGATTCCATTGTTTCATATAATTAAATATAACATGAAATTCTTAATGAAAATGAGAACTTGAGCATTACAAGCCCAACCTAGACTATCTTACTTTTGGCAAAGCCCTATAGATCTTGACCACTAAGTGAACAAAACACTACATATAAGTGCAACAAAGAAGAGACTTAGACATAAAAAAATTATAGTATTACAGTTTTGAAAGCATCAAAATCATGAAAGTTTCATTTAGTGCAGCTTTACATGGTTCTGAAGTTGTGTATGCGCAAATCTTTTTAGCAACTTATCTTTATAATCCTTTTGGGACAATTTTTTCTTTTTGGTTTACGCAGTCCATTACTTTTAGCTAGAAAACCGAAGTAACAACCG
>NC_025698.1:27727077-27784433 GCF_000633955.1 Camelina sativa | reverse complement strand
TTACGCTTTCAATAGTAGCCTAATGTAAAGGTTTACAAGTGGATTCCATTGTTTCATATAATTAAATATAACATGAAATTCTTAATGAAAATGAGAACTTGAGCATTACAAGCCCAACCTAGACTATCTTACTTTTGGCAAAGCCCTATAGATCTTGACCACTAAGTGAACAAAACACTACATATAAGTGCAACAAAGAAGAGACTTAGACATAAAAAAATTATAGTATTACAGTTTTGAAAGCATCAAAATCATGAAAGTTTCATTTAGTGCAGCTTTACATGGTTCTGAAGTTGTGTATGCGCAAATCTTTTTAGCAACTTATCTTTATAATCCTTTTGGGACAATTTTTTCTTTTTGGTTTACGCAGTCCATTACTTTTAGCTAGAAAACCGAAGTAACAACCGGAAATCTACGTCAGAGAGAGCATTGTGTGAGCCTACAAACTTAATTTGGTGACTGATATGGAGTTAATCGTGCGAGTAGAAGAGATCCAAAACTCATTTATATGTTTGCTTCAAATTAAAAATAGAATAAGAAAGAAAAGTACTTTGTTTTTATCGTTTTCAATAATAATAACGCATTTTTATTTGAAATCGCATATCTTTTATGAAATTTCATTTTGATGCTTGTATAAAATATTCTAAATCATAACGTATGCGTAATACTTAAATGGTTTAATTTCTTTTCTCATGACCAAAAAAACAAAATTAAATTCCTTTTCAGATTTATTTGTTTTAGTTATACAGTGTGTCATTTTCCATTCCACCAATTCACTCTAAATATATATATATATATATATATAATATTTTATAAATTAAATAAGTAGGCACGTAAGTTAGGTCATAAACAAAATAATATTTCGTGGAAATCAAAACAAATTTAAATATACAAATTTTTGAGGAGAAAGGTTTGACTTGTTCTTCCCCCGCTCTTCGCTGCGCTTGCACTCTCTCACTCTTTCTTCATCTCAAACCCAAATCTTCTTCGCTTTCTCCTCTTACACGGTTACACCAAATCGTGCTTTCACGTTCCTCAGGTTTGTCTCGATCTCAGATCACCCTAAAGTAGAACCTTTTTACCAATAGATGAATCAAAGATCTGATCGTCAAAGCTTTAGCTTTCAAGAATCGTATTTGTATTGTGATCTTTAGGTTTATGGACTCGTTTCGTTAAGATTCTAAAGATTCGTGCTTTATGTAATCTTTATCAATCTTCAGGACTCTTATTGTAATCATGGAGCGGTTAACATCTCCTCCTCGTTTAATGATAGTCTCAGATCTTGATGAAACAATGGTAAAAAAACGCCCTTAACGACTCTGTTCTGCTCTAAATCTTGATTCTTTGATTGCTAGATTGATTGATGTGTACATGTTTTTGATTTTGATTTCTGAAGGTTGATCATCATAATGATCCTGAGAATCTATCTTTACTGAGGTTCAATTCATTGTGGGAAGACGCATATCGCCACGACTCTCTTCTTGTTTTCTCAACGGGAAGAGCACCAACAATGTACAAGAAACTGAGGAAACAGAGACCTTTGTTAACACCTGATGTTATCATTACATCTGTAGGAACTGAGATTGCTTATGGTAACTCCATGGTTCGTGATGATGAGTGGATTGAAATCTTGAACAATAAATGGGACAGAGGAATCGTCGAAGAAGAAACCAGCAAGTTCCCTGAGTTAACTCTTCAGGTACTCCGTACTCTATCTCTATATATATGATCTCACCATATACTGTGATGTTACTTACTTGTCCATATAGTGACCAGAGAGTGTGATCATTGGATGCAGAGTGAAACTGAACAGAGGCCACACAAGCTTAGCTTTCATATTGATAAGAGTAAGGTTCAGGCAGTGACTAAAGAGCTATCTCAGCGGTTGGAGAAACGTGGTGTAAGATATCTTACAGAACTTTGCATGATCTCTTGTTGTATTTGTTTGTTGCTTTACACAACTTGTTTGTGTTATTTTCCAGTTGGATATCAAAATAATCTTCAGTGGAGGAAACGCTTTCGTTGTTTTACCACAAGGTGGAGGAAAAGGACAAGCTCTTGCTTATCTGCTAAAGAAGCTCAAGACTGAAGGAAAGCTTCCTATTAACACTCTTGCTTGTGGGGACTCCGGAAACGATACTGAACTATTCACCATTCCCAATGTTTATGGTGTCATGGTTGGTTTTACGTGCGGTGTAATCTTCTGTTTTCGCAATTGAGTTTCCATGTTTTATAATCTTCTCTTTGGGTTATTCTTCATAGGTAAGCAATGCTCAGGAAGAGTTGTTGGAGTGGTACGCTGAAAACGCGAAAGACAATTCAAACATAATCCATGCGTCTGAGAGGTGTGCAGGTGGGATTATAGAAGCCATAGGTCACTTTAAGCTCGGTCCTAATCTTTCTCCGAGAGATGTTTCTGACTTCTTAGAGTGTAAGGTGGATAATGTGAACCCGGGTCATGAGGTTGTCAAGCTTTTCTTGTTCTACGAGAGATGGAGACGAGGTGAAGTTGAGAACTGTGAGACATATACAGCAAGCCTCAAAGCTTCATGTGTGAGTATACGAACCTTGTTTCTCTCTTTATATATCTGCAAATCTTACTGTATCGATGAAAGAGACTTAATGATTGTTTTATCCTTTTCCAAACCACTTCAGCATCCTGCTGGTGTTTTTGTTCATCCATCTGGTGCTGAAAGATCTCTCAGAGATACCATTGATGAGCTTGGCAAGTACTATGGAGACAAAAAAGGGAAGAAGTTTCGGGTTTGGACAGATCAGGTCTTAGCAACAGACACTATGCCAGGGACTTGGATAGTAAAGCTTGATAAGTGGGAGCAGACTGGTACTTAAAAAGAAAACCTTAATATGTTACACTCACACACATACATGCCATATTAGTATCTTCCCTAATCGTTGAATATTCTAATTGTGGATACTGCAGGGGATGAGAGGAAATGCTGCACAACAACTGTCAAATTCACCTCAAAGGTAAGAGATGATTAAGAGGGCATCATATATGAAGTTGTAGGTTCTGTTTCTTGAGGATTGAAACTAATATTAAATTTTTCAGGAAGGAGAAGGGTTTGTGTGGGAACATGTGCAGCAAATATGGTCGGAAGAAACAGAGATAAAGGATGATAGCAACTGGATCATCTAAATCTTTTTTTGGAATTTTCCATTAAAACATTGCAACACACAAAGATATCTTATTTTTGGTTGAATAAAACTCACATCCTCATAATCTTGCCACTCAAATTCCCTAGAATCTCGAGGGTCCTTTATGCACATTCACATAATCTTTCAAAGATGTCAGTCTTGTATCCATATGATCAAATCTTGAATCAAAAAGATTAATCTTGAATCGAAAAGATTAATCTTGTTGTCAAAAACTCTATTTAGCTTCTGAAAACCCTTCTCCGGCTGACTTCATTGAGTAGCAAATACTGTATGTTATCGATTGTATCTAAATAAGTTTTTTCTTTTTTGGTAAGGTTGGTTGATTGTTTGATTTGTATCTAAATAAGTTATGTGTGTCTCTTGATATATAATATAAGAGATTTCGTATTTTATTAGACGATTTTTAATACAGTATATGTTATATATATATATATATATATATATATATATATAAACTACACTAATTACGTAGATTATAATTTAGCAAACATGTGTCAGTTTCCTTTTGAGTGAATGAATTGTTAACAATTAAAAAATATATTTAGTGGTACTAGTCTGAGAAATGTCAACTACTACTTCAAAAAAATGTTTTACATAGGTAGACCTAATAATTTTGCTAAGACTAAAGCAAAAGATAAAAAGGTAATAAATTTGATTATGGGATATATTATAGGGATCTCTATATTATATTGTAACCACTTCAAAAAGGAAACTTCATGCAAATGCAAATTCCAATGAGAAAAATAGTTTAATTCCATCAGTCCAAACTGATGAAAATATGTCCACAATATCATAGGCAACAACACACTCCAAATTTGACTTAAGAAAAAAAATAAACATAAACAAAAAAAGAAGAAACATGTGTATCAGAAATAAACATATCCAAGTCTGGTTCTGGTTTGAATCCTTTTTGGGGGATGAAACTTAGAGTCTGATGAACCCTTTGTCTCTCAAACTCTCTACAGTTTCTTTAATGCTAACCTCCAATGGCACAAACTCAACCCCAAGTGACTCTGCTTTCTCTTTAGACACTTTATATGTTGGAATATATATCTTTTCATCTGCACACCTGCAGCAATCATGTTTCAATTGATTCTTGTCAAAGATGTTGTCTTATAATTTAACAATTTCTATTTGACATTAAAAACGAAAACACTTACTTCTCAGGGAGTTGGAATTCAGGGTAAAGATCATTCAAAATGTTGACAACTTCAGAGTAATGAGCAACTCTCTCCACTAAACAGTATCTTCCATTAGCAGTTGGGTTCTCAAACGCTTGAATGTGAGCGTTCGCTACATCTTTAACGTTAACCCAACCAAATGTCGCATTAGGAAACGTCTGTGCTCCTGAAAATGTAAACCCAATGTTCAAAGCTTATTAACTGTGTGAACTAAACCAATGCTTCTATTGTTTTCTTTACCTTTGATCAAGCTTAGTACTGCAGCAGCACTAGTGTTTAGCGTTGGCTGTAAGAGAGGACCAATCACCATAGCTGGATTTATCGAAACCAGCTGTAACTCGTTCTCTTCCGCGAATTTCCACGCTGCGTTTTCAGCTAATGTCTTCGAGAGTACATACCATAGCTTTTAATAAGAACAAAAGAAAACAGTGTTTCAGCAAAAACAGAGTGATAACTTCAACATCACGCAACCAGAATTCATACTGATTTAACCTTGGAAGCTCTGCAATATTCAGGATCGGCGAACCAAGATTCGTCAACTATGGTCTCAGGTGTTCGAGGCATTCCATTGAAAGCAACAGCTGCTATGGATGAGGTTAAGACAACTCTCTTAACAGAGGAAGTCTTCAAACATGAGCTTAGAACATTGATTGTTCCTTTCACCGCTGGATCAAGTAGCTCAGCCTGTGAAAAGACAAATCACAAATTAACCAAAAAAGGAAGATTTAATAACAATAGAATGCGCCAAATGAGAGAGGGAGAGAGGGAGAGAGAGAGAGACCTGAGGGTCCTTGACGTCGTGGTAGAATGGTGATGCGGTGTGGAAAACACCTTCGCAACCATCGATTGCTGAATCGAAAGAGCCTTCTTCTAACAAGTTTGCTTTGAACAATTTAAGCCTTTCCTCTGCTCCTTCCAATGCAAGCAAGTGCTCTGTTTTCCTTGGATCATCTGTTCCATTTAACCATGTAAATGAACTGATGAATCTTGACTCATCCGACAATAACAAGAGCTAAGGATCTTTAATCATTTCTCATCTCTTCAAATTTCATTACAAAAAAAAAAAAAAAACGAAACAAATCTTGAAAATGAGCCTTCTATCTAAACCTAAGAGAAACTAAATTAGATCGGTTATTTCAGTTTCGATATAGAAATTTGAATAGAGAAAAGAGACGGACTTGGATCACGAACAGAGGCTTTAACGGTGTAGCCGCGGAGAAGGAGAAGCTTAACAATCCATGAAGCAATGTAACCTGAAGCTCCTGTCACACAAACTGTCTTCTCTTCTTCGCTGCTCATTCTTCTTCTTTCCGATCTTCTTCTTCTTCTCAAATTGTTTCTCTTTTTCTTTTCTTTCTGTGTCTTCAAAACTGAGATATTCTTAGCGTTTCTGTCTTTTTTAATTTTTTTCCTGTTTTGTTTTTTTTGGGGTTTCAAAGCGCGCCATTTTTAGGAAAGAGTTTGTTAGAGTTCCTCGGGATTTTTCTCTACCAAGTGTGTGACTCCTCTTAATCTCCTCCCTACGTTTATTCATAGACTAATACTTCATTGGTATTAAAGAAAAAACCGGAAAAATTCTGGTTTTTTTTGTAAGATTGAGAAAGCTACATTTTCATGACATTGGAGTTTCTATGCCTTGATGTGACTGAACTGTTGTTCTTAACTTCCCTCAAAGGCGGTCTCGAGCTTGATGGCGGTTTCGTTGTTCTTCCTTCGCTGTGCTTAGACCAATCTCCATTGTTGTTGTTATGTCGGTTTTCTTTCAACCGACAAATCAATACCCTCTTCTCTGACTCTGATGGCAATTTGTTCTTCTCCGGTTCTAACTTATCTTCCTTCCTCAGTCTCTTGATCTCTTCTTGTAAACCACAAACCTCTGCTTGTAGGTTTTTCAACTTTGCCTCTGATGATAACGCCTTTCTTCGCCACCCTTCAACCTAAAACATTTGAACGTTTGTTAAGTCACGGCCGACTTATTCTATATATGAGAACTGAGAACTATATCTTACCGTGGAATGTAGATTTTGTAACTGGGAATCTGATTCGAGAGCGCGGTTTTGCCAAAAATAACGACAAGATTGAAGTTCCTCCATTTCTTTCCTCACTTGATTCAACATCTCTTGCATTTGTGACCATTGCTCTGCTTCAGCTCTTACTTCATCTGCGATCTTCCTCATAACTGCTTTGCAATGTCTAGAGCAGTCTTTCTTTTCCTCGTGCGCTTTAATTGCCTGCAACAAAAGTGAAAATAATCTTCACAAACTTCATTTTTGACCTCATCATATAAAAGAGAGTAGAGACTTTGCTTTCACAAATGTACCTTACTATACATGTCTTGTAAAGATGCATCTTGACGATCAATACATTTGGAGACAGAGCTTGGTGCAAAGAGACTCGATCCATATTCTTTCTCCATTCTTTCCAACAATACCCCTTTCGACAATGCCTCCATTTTACTACTCAATGTATCTATCTGCACCCAAAAAAAAACATCAAAATTCAAAACTGTGCTAAAAAAAAGAAGACTTAGCCCATTTACAGTGAATTATGTCTCACTCACATTTCCATTATTGTTCCTGAGAGAGATTTGATCAGAATGGACCGAGAAACTAGCTTCAGCCATTTTTTGAATCCCTTTGACACAAACCTCTTCAGAAACTGATTCATCGAACCTCTCTAGCTCTTTCCTTAAAACAGAAGCTTTCTTGTCAAAATTATGTCTGCAGTTTCTAGCTTCCACGTCCTTAACTTTTGGAGACTTTAACTCATTCAGTTTCTCAACCAAATAACTAATCTCATCTTCCAAAGCCTTGCTCTCTTTTGTCCCTTCTGAGATCCTCTGTTTCCCCTGAATCAACATAAAAACACATCTTCAATCTAAAAAAAAAAAAACACTAACATTCGCAAAACACAACATACAGAATTCAAAAATCAGATTTGACTTACGGAGAGAAGAGTAAGAACAGCCGATCTAAGCGTCTTCTCCATCCGTTTCTTCCTCCTCTCCATCTTCTTCAAAGCAATCTCTTTCTCTATTCTTAACAAATTACACTCTGATCTCAACATCTCCGCTTGAAACCTCCACTTAGCTTCCTCAACTTTTTCATCAACCGCAGTAGAAGAAGAAGAAGACAACCTAGTCCCACCAATCTCTCTCCCGTCTGCAACTTTCCCTCTTCTCCTTCCTTCTTCCTCCTTCTCCTCACCACCTTTATCATTCACCATCACAACAGATGCCCCTCGATCAAAAGTCCTCTCTTGGTGAAACAGAACCTCTAGTTTCACTCCCCGATCCTTCTGAGACGAAGACAAAGAAGAAGAAGGTGTCGTCTTCAAGCCCTTTGCGGCACTTCGTCGAACACTATGCCTACGTGGCAACTGAAGAATCCTCGGCGTCGGAGAATACTGCCACTTCGATTTCCTCATCGTCATCGCTTCGTTTCTTCTCTGCATTTTTATTCACCGCCGACTTTAACAACAACACCAAAAGCAGGGAAAGTATCTGTCTTTTTGTCTCTTGTCTGATGGTTATTGTCAGATGAAAGAAGTAGAAGAAGAAAGGTCTGGTCTTTCTCTGTCGGATTTTGAAAAATAAAGTCTTTGTTACCGTTGGAAAAATAGAATCACTCGAAAGCAGAGAAGAGAAGAGACAACGACATTGGAGAAATCATCAAAGATTGGTAATTTTAAAAAATTGTGTTTTTTGTTTTTGTTTTTAATCTCCAATGTAATGAATGTGTTGTGTTTATATAATGCGATCTTTGGGGGTCTGGTTCTCGAGTAAAGCCTACGGCGAGAAAGATAAGGAGGAAAGGGAGAGAGAAGCCTCGTGAAGTGGAGCCATTTTCAAATAAAAGCTGTGTTGCTGTGTTTGTGTTCTTTGTGTGTGTGTGTCAAAGTTCGTGATGAAACCGCTGCTTCCTCTTTCTTACCCTTTTTATTACCAAAGAACCTCATTGGATATCTCATTATTTAATACATAGTGGGACTAGTGGGTGTTTTTTTTTTCTTTTTTTTTTGGTTGTCAACGATTACCAGTGGTTGTTTTCTATTTTTTAAATAGAGTTTATTCAAATAAACTGTATTACTTATTTGTTTATTTAAGATTCAAAAATAACTCAAATTCAATTCAAAGTTAAAAGTTTTTTTTTTAATATGTTGTATATCAACTATCTTTCACCTCTAAACTCAGTGGTTGTTTTACTCTAAGTCATGTTTTTTTAAAAAAATTATTCAAATGTATACTTATCTAGCTCAAAACTACCCCTTTTGATTAGAGGCGGTTTTCGAAGCTAACAAAAACTTCTCTTTCTTAGTTTTAGATTAATTACGATCCCTTGTTTTAGTGTCAAATTATGATATTTACAGTTTAATGGAATCATTCAAACGAAAAATATACTTATTCGTTATTCAAGATTAAAAAATAACTCAAATTTCCTTTAAAATTTAAAAGTATTTTTAATACGTATTGTTGTATTATACTTGCTGTTTAAATATCAAATATTTTTCACCTTTAAACTTAGTGGTTGAATCCATAGTTATATAGTAACTGAAAATTATCTCTTTTAAAACATAATAGAGAATCAAAAGTATTCTAATTTTCTCTCATTTTATTTGGGTGTTCCAAACAGAGCTATGCCAAGGAATTTTAATGTGATAGGCAAAAAAATATGGTTTAATATATCAATAATATAGATAATAAACAAAAAAGATATGTATTTTAGTGTTTATTTATTTTTATGATGAATCTACAGAAAATTTGAATAAAACTTATTGAAATTTACCATTCCAACAAACAAAAGCAATTACAAAGTAACGGACAAAAGTATTTAAAAACAACAAGAAAAGATATTAGAAATATGTAGTTTATTAATTTGCATAGTTCAAAAAAGCGGTTTAGGTGGCCGCTTAGGCACTAGGCGCTCAGCATACGCCTTGATAACCGTCTAAACCGCCTAAAATTACATAAATTTTATTTTAATATTTATTTTTGATTTTTAACTATATATATTTAAATTATTAATTTTTATATTTGTATATGTAATTATAAACATTCATATGTTGTTAATGTAGTTTAAAGAAATGTATGTATATGAATATCTCAACGGTTTGTCTATGTCTTCTTTTCATTTTGATGTAATCCCTAAAACTAAACTAACCCTTTGTTTATATGTAGGAAAAGTAGTGATTGGACATAGCATAGAATTTCCAAAATTGAGATATGTTTTTCTAGAAATTAACATAGATCCCCCTAAGCCCAAGTATATTTTAGATACTTATGAATATTTTGCTAAGAACAACCTTGGAGCGAATAACATGAACCTAATTAAACTAGTTGAGCACTTCTTTTTACCTGAGTAATTATACGAAAACAAGAGTCTAAGCGATTGTTTTCTTCATTTTCAAGTTTTCACGCGGTGTTCACTCTAAAATATATTATTTCTAGAAATGTTCTACATTAACGATCGGCTCGGCACGCAAAATATCAATTACCTAAAATTTATTTTTCTTATTGTACAAAATATGTTTTGAGTTGTTTTTTTGAACTTCCAAAATAAATCCAATCCAAACAAATCAATATGTAGTCATGGAGACTCCTAGAAATTTTTAAATGACAACAAATTCTAACTATACTTAAAAGAAGGAAAATATTGTTGTTATATCTATATTAACATTTTTAAAGTGCATTTATTAATCTACCATTTTAGTTATACTTAATTAAGGTCTTTGAAATAATATTTCCAAATTGTATCTTGTTTCCATAAATCTCTCTACCTAATTCAAACATAAATATATGATTCTCTTTTCACCACTTTTATTTTATTTTATATTTAAACTATTTTGAATTATTATATAATACATTTACTTGATAAAATTTTGTGATTTTTCTGCATATTATGTGATTCAATTTTTTTAATGGACATATATTACTCAATCGATGAATTTAAAAAATATGTATACAACATCCCACATTTCTTGGAGAAATAGAGCAATGGTTCAAAGTCATATTATAAAAGAAATCAAAATGATTTCGAATAATCAGCCGGAAACTTGATTTATCAAGTATTCAAATATATAATTTTTATTTGATTTATTCTGATTCTTTATTTTAAAGAATTTAAATTTTAAAAAATTAAAATATCATTAACTCTGTACTACATGGATAAAACATCATTTTAATTATTTTGTTCATATTATCAATATTAGAGTAATAGACATATCTAATAAAGTTAGATTACATTAATATGATGTACAAAATTAGATTATCTCACAATATGTCACAGGTTAAATCATAAAATTAACAACCAAAATACAATTATATAATTTTAAACACTAAACAAAATTAACAAACAAATACAACTTAATAGGTATGGCATTAACATTGATGGCCTGACACTCATTCGGGTGGGTGAAGATCAGCGTCATTTGTGCATGGTCAAGTAGTTGATGTTTGGATGCAGAAGTACAGCGTTAAGATCTGTACCAGGTAAACATATATAGGATCAATTACAGAATTGGGCCTTTTCTCAGTTTCTTATGGGTTTAGGACTAATAGTCCGGACTTACGGAAACAAGCCTTTTAAGTCAACTAAAAATACAAATTTGCCCCTTCCCACAAACGATTCTTTTCTTCTTTCTTTCTCTTGTTTTGACCAAATTTTCTTAACGATTCCCAAATCTCCTCGGCGTGACTTGAAGAAGACTTGCCGACCGCCGACCATCGTGACTGCTTCTCGCTTTGCCGGTGCGCCAAGCTCTAGTCAAGGAAGGTTTCGCATCTTCCCCTCGCCAAGTCTATTTCTTCTCTCCCTTATCGTAATCTCTAATTTGAAAGTTGTAGAAGAAAAATAAGATTTCAATTAATCAATGATTACAAATAAGAAAAGAAGAATTACAAGCTTTTCTTTTGGGTATTCGTTAATTGGTTAAGATTACATCATCTTCTCCGATTGAATCGACAAATTTCTTTTATCTTCACCGATTAATATCCAAAATTTGATTAGTGAATGAACCTCTTGGGTTCACTAGATAGTATCCCTTAGGGTTTAGATTCCTTCATCTAAAGCAAAATAGATTGAATCCATTGAATTCACATGATCAAGGATGGTGGATTCGACAAAAGAAAAAACTATGGACATCGTCGGGAGAAGAACGAAGAAGAAGAGACAGTGGGCGAGGACAAAATTGTCTTTCTCTATAACCCAAAAAAGCTTAAAATTGAGAGCTTGGACAAAAATACCTAAATTAAAAGATTTGGGCAAATAAAGCCCTAAATCGATAAATATCCCAACATAGCAGTTAAAGACATTTAGGCTAATTCTATCAGTTCAATACTGTCAAAGCTAGAAGTAAATTGTATCGGTCTTTTTTATTTTATCAGTTATATTTTCAACCTAAGCAAAAAAAAAATATGTATGACTTAAAATTTCAATTTTTTAATCACAGATAACTTCTTCCACCGGTTAAAATCTAAGGGCACCTCCAGTGGTGATTTGCATCGAATGCTTCTAATTAAAAAATATTAAAAATGCTTAACTAAATAGAGAGAAATTAAAGAACCGTTGCTTGTATTAGTATTTTAGCAATTGAGAGAGAAACGTTGCTCCTTTATTCTCTCCTTCTGATTGGTTAAATCATCTTTTATTAATAAAATATTAAATATTTAATTTTAAGAAATTTAAATGAGTTGCTCATGAATGGAAATGGTTAATTACTTTCAAAAATGGAATAAAAGCACTTCCGAATTTAATTCTAGTTCTGTTTGGGCCAGAAAAAGCTTGTGGCCACTGAGACTACTCTCATCCGTATTGGTTGGTGTTCGAAGAAGTGAATTGAGCTCTGGACCTTTTTTGCTTCCTTTTTGAAAGATTGTATTGTTGAAAAAAATCAAGATTTATTTCACAAAACAAGAATGAACCTAATTCTTCTGGACACTACTTAAAAAAGCTTCTAGCACTCTCTTTAGAAAGGGGCTTAAGCTTTTGATCAAACGACCACAAAGCTCATCGTTATGTATGTAAAAAGAGGATAGCACAAAGATACGTGGCAAACTGGCAACAACCCATTTGAAATAAATTCATATTTTGGATAAGGAAATGGATCGTAATCCCTCAAAGATATCAATTCTTTATGTGTTCCCCAACTTTTTAAACACAAGTCACCAACCCATCAGATAAACAGAGAGAGATCACGAAGATCACACGTGGGAAATTAACTTACCACTTTGCAATGGCGTCAATGACCATGACATCTCCATTTCTCCCTACCGTCTCTAAGCTTCCGGCAAACATCTCTGGCAACAGCAGAAGAAGCCTCACCATAGTCAAAGCCTGCACCAGCGAGAACACAACAAGCTTGGAGAACAAGAAGCAAGAACAGAGCATGAAGATGAGAAGGGATCTGGTGTTCACAGCTGCAGCTGCGGCTGTGTGTTCCTTAGCCAAGGTGGCAATGGCGGACGATGAGCCAAAGAGAGGAACAGAGGCTGCAAAGAAGAAGTATGCTCCTGTCTGTGTCACAATGCCTACGGCCAGGATATGCCGTAACTGAATTCCCTATTTAACCAGCTACACTTCATATGCCTCTGTATTTACGCCAGTAATTGTGGTTTGTAATGATTATATTTTGATAATATCTATAAAAACCCTTTGTTTAGGTAGTTGAATCATCCACTGATGCGATCACAAACCTTAAATAACTTCAAATCAGCAAAAATATTTAAGCTTAGGCAACAAATCTTTACCCTTTCGACTACAATCAAAGTCACAGTAAGAGCAGTATAATCCATGAAAAAATCAGTTGTTGGGGTTATATCAGGAGACCCAATGATTTCCCAGTAGTCTATAGTTTTCTGAGGCTGCCAGGTTGAGGAGAAGACAACACTAATGTACCTCTGGTTTATTCTTCTTCTGTATATTGAAGAGCAACAACAAATCTCAAGTTTCTTTCTGATGCATTTCTGCATTCTGCCACTCTACTCCATTGGGCCAGACGATGTTCCCTCCTCTTCACCATCAAATTCTTGCTCAACGCCTTTGACCTGTATTTTGTACAAGCGCTTTGGTGAGTCATACTTGATGATTTAAAAACAAAAGAGACTATAACAAGATCTTGATGAAGAGCAGAAAGCAAAACAGAAATGATAAATGTATCTGAGCTTTATTTACCTCAGATACATAATGCATCAGCATATTCTCAATTCCTGATTTCAAAGTAACAGATGAACTTGGACAACCGCTACAAGCTCCTTGCATTCTAAGCTTAACTATACCAGTTTCCCTGATCAAAACATAAACCTCTGATAAGGATAAAGGATCAAAACTTCTTAAACAATTTCTCAAAATCATAAAAGAACTTACGTATCGAATCCACAATACTCGATGTCCCCTCCATCATCTTGGACTGATGGTCGGATACGCGTCTCCAAGAGTTCCTTGATCATTGCCACAGTTTCAGAGTCATCCTAATCGCATGTTTTGCCAATGTGGGAGAAACAATTGTAACCATTTGGCATTCAAAAGTGTTATCCACAAAAATCTTTGAAGAACATATGGAAGCCTACCTCGTGAATAGCGGTATCCTTGGCAGCTGTAGCTTGCGAGTCCAGAAACAAAGGCTGACCAGATGAGTAAAAGTCCATTATCACTGCAAAGATCTCAGGCTTGAGAACATCCCATGTCACATCATCTGACTTTGTTACAGTAACAAAATCTGACCCAAAGAAAACTCTAACTACACCTGCATCATCAGGGAAGTCTTAGTCATATGAGGAACAAACAAATGTACATGTTTGTAGCAAAAAANCAAAAATATTTGAAGAACATATGGAAGCCTACCTCGTGAATAGCGGTATCCTTGGCAGCTGTAGCTTGCGAGTCCAGAAACAAAGGCTGACCAGATGAGTAAAAGTCCATTATCACTGCAAAGATCTCAGGCTTGAGAACATCCCATGTCACATCATCTGACTTTGTTACAGTAACAAAATCTGACCCAAAGAAAACTCTAACTACACCTGCATCATCAGAGAAGTCTTTAGTCACTAAACAAAGATCAGGTAAGGAACTAACAAACGTACATGTTTGTTTGTAGCAAAAGAAGGCTAAGAATACCATCAATGGCGAAAATGTCTTTGGCCAAAGGTGAACCCATAGCAGAACGAGAATTAGGGAAATCAGCACTTCCAACCTCCATAACTGGTTTACCAGGATTAAACATGAGAGATGAAGGGTTTGGCGTTGATTGCGTTTGTATAAACATTGTCCTCCTTTGCACTGTTCCCATAAGAGTTTCAAAGTCATGTCATTTCAAGAATCAGGAGACAAAGATTACTCCTTTTTAACATTTTTGATAAGCTAATAAAACTCAAATCTCAGATAAAGCTAAAAACATCATACCGATCCAATTCAGGGGAAGGGAAGAAGATCTCAAAGAGTTGCGAGAAGTATTTGTAGTTCTGGAATCCAATAAACTCGTCGGCAAGTGCGTCGCCGCCGCCGAGATAAACAGAGGACGATGTGATATCAGAAGAGAAGAACAAGAAGGAGCACAAGTTACAGAAGCTGTACGCCGCGCAAGAGAATTGAGCAGCCTCGTAATCCCTTTCATGATCTTCTTCTTCTTCGTTGCCTAAGCTTCACCAAATTAAGGTTTCGCCGGATGTTGATGTAGGAAACTAACAATATTAATAATATGAATCTTAATGGGAATAAATTGGAGCTGATCATTTTTTTAACCGGAAGTGAGGGTTTACGGAAAATAACAATTAAGGAGCTAAGTGCAATTAATACGAAAATAATTGTTTTTCTCTCTCTAATTGCTCAAAAAGTGGATCTCTTCTCTGATAATGACATCTGCTATATATAGTGGGCCAGTGACCTAGAACTTCTTCTGTCTTTCTGTAAAATAACAATTTTGTCCATGCGGTCAGATGGATCAGATCCATAACTTCAAGCCCAAAATCTCTTGAGAATCTTCTGTTCGGGGCTTTAGGAACGTTGGGAGCAGAGCCCATATCCAACAATGGTCTCCCCTAGTCCGATGTGCGATGGCTTGCATGAGCCCGTCGGATGCAGCTTCGCGTCCCTAGATCCGTCTTGCAGAAAGAACAGGAGACTTTAAAAGCTTGAAGGCCTTCCGGAAGGTTCCTGGATGAATGATGCGTTGCACATGTTTATCGAAACATCTGGGAGATTCCTGGATGAATAGTGCATTACGCACGTTCTACTAGGTCTCTCAGGTTTTAAACGGGAGTTCTTGCGTGTTCTACACGCTACCCGAGACACGAGAAGTGGAGACAGCTTAAAAATTAGGGTTTTCCTTTTTTTCTCGGTCAACGCGCTGGTCCCCCCATATAAATATGTCTCCTAGACCTAATTCTATATCTAACTTTTGCTTCCTCTCACAAGGTAAATTTTTTTCTCTCTCTCCCTTATCATCTTCTTTCACTTTTTGTGGTTGTGTAAGAGTCATGATTCCGCCGAGCTTGTCAAGCCATGCCGCCGTCTCCGGGCAGGTCGAGCCCCGCTGCCATCTCCTCGTCTCGCCGCCGTCTCCTTTTCTCGCTGTTGGACGCGCCGCGCCCTGCCGTTGTCTCCTCTTCTCGCCGCTGGACACGCCACCGGCCCAGCCTGTCAGCGCCGAACCGCCGAATAGATCCAGCATCGGACTTGCGCCGCCATGCCTCAACCTCCGCAGATCGGGACCGTGAGGCATCCTGGTCTTGCGCCGCCATCTCACGCCGCGCCCCGCCGTCCGCAGATCGGGACCGTGAGGCGTCCTGTTCTTGCGCCGCCATACCTTGCCATGCTTCGCCGACCCTGCCTTGCCGTTTCAATTCACCGCCGCCACTTGAACGAGTCAGTCTGCTCCGCCGGTGTTTTCTCCTTCCCGTCGCCGAATTCCAGTCGCCTCCCGCCGTTTTGCTGCTGAGCGAGACTTGGACCGTTAGGCGTCCTTGACTCTCGACCTCTCGCCGTATCCGCCGAGCGAGACTAGAACCGTGAGGCGTCCTGGTCTCTTGACCTACAACCGTCGTATCCGCTGAACGAGACCGGGACCGTGAGGCGTCCTGGTCTCCATGCGAGAGGAGATGATGATGTCTAGCAGACTTACGACGGAGGAAAAGGCGGCGCGCTGGCGTGGTGACGTTGTGGCGAGCTCGAGATCGTGTGCGAAGTGGCGTGGTGGATGGTAGGCGAGACCGTGCTCGTAACGAGATTAAGGTTGAGTTGATTTCCCGCATACGGAGCTTGCTACGCTTGCTATTACGAGAATGTGAGACGGTAATGTGTAGGCGCGCTCAAGTTTTCTTCTGCGTACTTGCTTAAAAGATTGCGAGATCGAGATTGTGCTTCGTGGGTTGTTGTTGATCTCGCAGTTCAATACGGGGAAGCCCTTGTTGTTGGTGTCGATATGGAACTGTTAGCATGATGGCGTACTCGGGGCAGCTAAGTTGACGGTGTTCTTGCGCGATACGCGTAACGGATCTGTGTTAGCGAGATGGGGAGATGGAACCGATAGCGAGATGGATGTGGTACGGGGCGAGATACTTTGACATTTGGAGAGATGGCGTGGTCAAGATTGGTCTGTACAGTAGCGTGCTCAAGGGTTTGGTGAGACGATATGGCGAGATGAGGAGGAGCTCGCGGATGTCTCCGCGAGGGGAAACAGGATATTGTGCGCAGTATGTGGTACATGGTACGTGGTGCGTGGTGCGCAATACGTGGTATGCGGGACGCAGTGCGTAGTGCGCGGTACGTAGTACATAGTACACAGTGCGCGGTATGCAGTATGCAGTACATGGTACGTAGTACGCAGGACGCAGGGTGCAGTGCACAGTGCACAGTACGCAGGACGCAGTATGCAGTGCGCAGTGCGCGGTACGCAGTATGCATTGCGCGGTACGCAGTACGCAGTTCATTTGGTTGTGCTCGTTCTATCCGGAATCTATTGTGCTTTCAAGATGTCTTTGCTCCCATATTGATCGGTTGTTTGGATGGTTTTTGCAAGGTCCTGCTCTATGGTTCATGGAGGTGATGTCTTTGGAGATGTTCCGGAGGAGCTTGGGGACGATCAGTATCGCACGTTTGAGAGTGGCCTCGACGAAATCGTGATTTTGGTGGAAAGGTGGCGAGGTGATACAGCGAGAAGCATACGGGAACGTCGTGGCATCGAGGCACGCATACGAAATGGCGAGATGACTTAGCTTGACATTGCTAGGTGCATACGAGGAAGTTGTGGCGTTGAGGCGTGCATACGAAACGGCTAGATTGTTTTTGTGATTGCACCTAGACGTGAAGTCATGTCGTGAAGATGATCTTGAGCATTTCCCGGAGTTTGTTATCGGAGACACCGACGAGACTACTCAAGAGTAATACGTCTTCTAATTATCGTTTATTCCCTTTTTTTTGTTTATTTTGTTATTGCGAACTTGGTTGCTTTATGAGCTTGGTCATTCATACTTTTATTGATGATTTTCACGCAAAGGTTTATTATTGCTGATTTTTGTCGCGCAAAGTTAGATTATTGCGAAATTACCCTCAAAATAGAGATGCGACGTTTTTCTTGTTTACAGGGCATATTTTGCAGTGCAGGACGTCTCCTGGCTTATCCTGGATATGTTTTTTCCCGAAACATCTTGAGTAGACAAGACGGACTTGTCGTACTGTTTTAGGTGCGGTACGCGTGACCGGCTTACCCTGTGGGTGCTGCAGGAATTACGTGTGTGCGAGTCGGGGTCTCGGCTTACTCACTCCCCTTCCTGCTAGCTCATTGCGAGTCTGGGCTCGACTTAAAATGCCCTACCGAAGTAAGGACATGGATTATTTCACCACTGCACCCATGTGGAGCGCGTTTAATTTCGTACACCTGGCCAGGGCGACGATGTGCAAGTTAGGTGTGGCTTTTGCTTCTGGCTTACCCCTGAGCTCGATATTGTCGAGCGTGTGACGATTTTTTTTTTTTTTTCTGAGATTTTCTCGTTGCGCCAAATGTGGCAAGTATTGGTCCTTGATGCGTGCTACTGAATGTGCGGGGTTTGTCGGTGGCGCTGTCTGGTGAGGTTGAGGTCGAGCTGACTGCTTGCACGAAGCTTGCTGCGTTTGCTGCGTTTGTTGTTGCGAGATTGCAAGGCCATGTCGCGTTGGCGAGATGGTGAGATCGAATTCTCCGGTGGTGAGATCAACACTTCTCCGTATGGATTCGTTGGCGAGCTCAACATTCCTCCGTATGGCGAGCTCAACACTCCTCCGTATGGAATCGTTGGCGAGCTCAATGCTTCTCCGTCTGGCGAGCTCAACACTTCTTCGTATGGAATCGTTGGCGAGCTCAACACTTCTCCGTCTGGCGAGCTCAACACTTCTTTGTATGGAATCGTTGGCAAGCTCAACACTTCTCCGTATGGCGAGCTCAACACTTCTCCGTATGGAATCGTTGGCGAGCTCAACACTTCTCCGTATGGCGAGCTCAACACTTCTCCGTATGGAATCGTTGGCGAGCTCAACACTTCTCCGTATGGCGAGCTCAACACTCCTCCGTATGGAATCATTGGCGAGCTCAATGCTTCTCCGTCTGGCGAGCTCAACACTTCTTCGTATGGAATCGTTGGCGAGCTCAACACTTCTCCGTCTGGCGAGCTCAACACTTCTTTGTATGGAATCGTTGGCAAGCTCAACACTTCTCCGTATGGCGAGCTCAACACTTCTCCGTATGGAATCGTTGGCGAGCTCAACACTTCTCCGTATGGCGAGCTCAACACTTTTCCGTATGACGAGCTCAATACTTCTCCGTATGGAATCGTTGGCGAGATGGTGTGACTTGCGTCATTCGCGGACAGACTGATTGTCAGCGAGATTGAGGAGTTAGCGAGCTGCAAGGTGACCTGCTTAAGGGTTCACGAGAGACTGTGATCGCGAGATGCTGTCAAAGGTGTTGCATTTGATACTTGGCGTGTTTGAGGGCTGATGAGGTCGAGATCGTGGCTTGATTGAACTTCCGGTGAGCCCAAAGGGTCGTTGCGATGTCGCTGTTACGGGATATGTGTGCGAGATCAAGATCGTATTTGGGCGTGGAGAATATCGATGATTGTTCGTTGCGAGTAACAAGTGCTTGCGTATGGGCGTGATACGCATGATTAGATGCTGTTTGTGTCGTCCGGGGTGCGAGGATAATTTGGGTGTGATTGGTTGGAGCGACGCGCGTAGCACCTACGGCTTCGAGGTCGGTTGGATTGATGCGAGCGGCTACACGAATGGGGGGGCGTGGCGCCTACGGCTGCGTGGTCAGTGAGTGTTGCGTCCTCGACCGTAGCGACTTCGATCGTGTCGACGCCTTGGAGCTGGTTCGTCCTCGCGCAGGTGCGCCCCCATATGGTGCGCCTGGGAGACTTGACGCGGGCCGCGGAAGAGTCTACGCCTTCGTCGCTGGAGAGATCAGTGTGAGACATGCTTTTGGTTTTCCGAAAACACCTATCTTCAAATTCTATTCGTCAAATGAAAGGATTTCGTTTGGCCTCACGGTGGGCGTCAAATTGTTGATGTACGAAACCGACAATATTAATAATACGAATCTTAATGGGAATAAATCGGAGCTGGTTTTTTTTTAACGTAGAATTGAAGTGAGGGTTTACGGAAAATAACAATCAAGGAGCTAAGCGCAATTAATACGAAAATAATTGCTCTTCTCTCTCTAATTGCCCAAAAAGTGGATCTCTTCTCTGACAATGAGATCTGCTATATATAGTGGACCAGTGACCTAGGGCTTCTTCTGTCTTTCTGTAAAATGACGATTTTGCCCCTGCGGCCAGATGGACCAAATCCATAACTTCAAGCCCAAAATCTCTTGAGAATCTTCTGTTTGGGGCTTTAGGAACGTTGGGGGCAGAGCCCATATCCAACACCGGAGGAAAAAAATCGCAAAACGGAGGACGGCGAAAGAGAAGCTTCGTACGACATGGGAAATGGCGTGTAATATCTACCGTGAATTGCCCGTTACCGTTAACGTCAATTACTTAAACCGGATTAAACCGAACCATCATTTCTACAAATTCTACCAAACCAAAGAATCTTAATTTCTGAATGAGAACAAAATCTTTCAGACAAGCCTTGAGAGCCACAATGAATATTAATTTGGTTGCTACAAGTGAAGTATTACATTTATAGATGCACATTGTTTTGAAAGAGCTTCTTCTATGCCTATATCTAAAACAATGGAGTTCAGAACAAAAAAGTTGAAGAACAAAACTTCTCTTAATACTGAATCTTCAAAAAATCAGCTTCAAGGAAACGAAATCATTCAGACAAGATCAGCTGGCATCTCGCGGATTTTAGTACCGTAATGCTTCTCAATATCCTTAAGATCCTTCTTGTCCGAAGATTTTACAAAGTTAATGGCCACACCTTCACGACCAAACCGACCAGCTCGTCCAATACGATGAATATAAAGCTCCGGGTTGTTTGGTATATCATAATTGATGACATGAGAAACCTAGCCAACAAAGATTTTCTAATGTCAACTTCAAAGTTTTTTTTAGTGACATTGATAGTTAAAAAGACAGAGAAAGAGAGAGAGAGATATCATACTGTTTGAACGTCGATCCCTCTTGCCCATACATCTGAGGCGATCAAAACACGGCTTTTAAATGACCGAAACTGGTTCATGATTTCATCTCTCTCCTTTTGACGTTTGTCTCCATGCATTGATGAAACTACGAAATTGCTACTCCTCATCTTCTCAGTAAGCCAATCCACCTTTTATATATATATATATATAAACAGATCAAAGCTTTAAGATTATGGACAAAAGTATAGGGACCAACAAAGCTTAAGAACAAGAGAAACTGTGTTTTTAATACCTTTTGTCTTGTGTTGCAGAAGATAATAGCTTGATTAATAACAAGCCTTCCATAAAGATCGCATAGAGTATCGAACTTCCACTCTTCTTTATCAACATCAACATAGTATTGTTTGATTCCCTGCAAAACTTAAAAGTTGTAGTTTATGCTTTTCATGATGAAACTAAAACTTAGCAAGCATGGAAATGTCAGAAGAAAAAAAACTCACTTCCAGAGTCAATTCATCAGGTTTCACAAGTATCCTAACAGGATCTGTCATAAACTTTTCTTGCATCTCCAAAATCTCTTGAGGAAGAGTAGCAGAAATCAAGCAAACCTATTAATAAAAACCAACTTGATTAGATTCAAATTATGAACAGAAACAGGAGTTAATCAAACTACTAATAATCATTGAAACCTGAATATCATGTGGAAGAGATCTGTAAACGTCGTAAATCTGGTCTTTCAAACCTTTACTCAACATTTCATCTGATTCATCAAGAACCAAAAGTTTAACAGCTTTAGTCTGTAAACTTCCTCTCTTTATCATATCATAGACTCGACCAGGTGTCCCAGACACAGCATGGACACCACGCTCCAGCTTCTTGATGTCTTCTCCAATGCTCTTACCACCGATGCAGGCATGCGCCTGAATGTTGGTATGCATCCCAATAGCCTGTATAGTCTTCTCTGTTTGTGAAGCTAGCTCTCTTGATGGAGACAACACCAATGCCTGAACCCTTGAAACCAAAACAAAAAAAAACACCAAGTTTATTAGTAAACATGAAAGTAAGCCTTCCTCGTCCTAGTTACAAAGCAAGACCATCAACCATGTATAACCAAGTTGATTTATAAAAAGCGTCAAAAACAAATCTTGCAGCCTAAAAAGTAAGTGTTCCTCAACAATCACAAAGCAGAACCATTAACTATGTGTAGTAAAAAATCAGAAATTGCAAAGTAGAATCATCATCAACCATGTAAATACCAAATGCAAAACAGATAACGCAGTCCCACTTCTTAATTACAGAGTAAGACCATTAATCACAGAACAAATATTGCAGCCATAAGCAAGTGTTACTAATGCTAATCACAGAGCAAGACCATTATTAAATATGCTAATATAGATAGTGGCCTAAATTGGGAAATATGGAAAAAAGGGTTTCAATTTGATTACAATCTCAGGTGGGAAATAAGAGAAGAGATAGTACTTTCTAGAACAAGTGTTGACGATTTGACAGACGGAGATAGCAATCATGGAGGTTTTACCAGTACCAGACTGAGCCTGAGCTATAACATCTCTTCCTTTGAGAATAGGCACAAAAGCTCTCTGCTGAATCTCAGATGGTTTCTTGTAACCGTAGTCGTAAACCCCTCGGAGCACTTTATCGTTCATCCCCATGTCATCGAAACTCTTGATTGCTTTGATCCCTTTGGTCGTTTCGAAGACCAGATTCTCATCATCCAAAGCTCCTTCGCTTTTCCGATCGATTCCTTTCGCTGCTACCATGATTCTTAACTCCTAAATCTCTCTTCTTTCTCCTAGAATTAAGACAAGTCGGATAGATTTTTTTTCTTGTTTGGAGTTTGAAGACGAAATTGTCGGGACAAGAACTGAAGAAAAAGTGTCGGGAATGAGCAGAAAGGGATTTAAGTAGGGGTTGTTGGTTATTGTATAATTTTATTTTATGGTTCAATTCAATTCATCAAACTAAACCGGCCCTTTTTTAATAATCGGGTTTAGAGTTTCGAACTCACGTACCAATCTGGGATTAAGGATTGGCTAATTAATAAAGGTTAAAAAGTTGAGGTATTAACAAATGATTGGCTAATTAACTATTTCGAAATCAGTATTACATTTACAATTACTCTTCTAAACTGCTCATGTGAGAATAATTAACGCCCAAAATAAGCACCTCGCTATTAGCCTATTACTATGATTAAAATTTTGAATAAAAGCCAGAGTGATAAGTTTCTGACGCCGTTCCGTATAATTTAAATAACTAATCATGATTAATCATGTTATTAATTAATAATACTTTTGAAATTTAATAATTTTTTCTATCAAAATATAAAAAGGAAAAAAAAACAAGATATAAATAAATAAATAAATAAATGTATACTTGTTTAAATAATGTTAAATTAAACGACCAATCGCATAGCTGCGCATCAGCATTTCTTTAAATTAAACAAAAAATATTTGTAATCTAAATTTAAATAAATGAATATCCTTTATAAAAAAGTCAGTTCCCAACACAAAGAAAAATTTGTTAGTGTTAGAGTTAAAAATTGAGTAAGTTAATGTTATGCTATGCTAAATGATTTTTTTAATATATATACTTTTTGTTATGTTAAAAAAAATTAGATTAAAATTTCGAAAATGATGGTGGTAATTTTAGGAAAAAAATAAAAAGATAATCATTGAAGTTATAAATAAACAAATTTTCGGTGATGCGTATTAATAAAAATTTGGTCATCATACCACATTTGCATCATTAGAAAACAAATAATAAAATAAATAAATTGGTCAAAACATAGTGATTGATGTAATAGAAAAAACAACATTATGAAAATGATTTATACATTTTCGAAAACCATTTGTCTTACTGTTTATACATTTTGAAGTGGACAACTATCCTCTTAAATTATGAAAATGGTTTATTAAAAACACAAATATCCAAATGTGTACATATTTTGTTAAATTTTAAACTAATTTATTAGTTTTTCCAAAATATATTTTAATATATATTTTATAGAAATTTTTTACAGATAGCAAATAAGCAAATAAATTTTCTAAATACATTTAAAATATATCTAAAATTTCATATTGACATGTGATTTTAGAATGTTACCAGATTATAATTGTGAATGGTGTGATACCATGGATGAATCGAAAGAATGTAGTATATACATCCTAATAATTTTGACAACCATTTGTCCTTACAGCATGAAATAAGCAATATGTTAAATTATGAAAATGCTTTAAGATGTCAAAATGGTTATGTATTTTGTTAATTTAATCTCCCAATTTTTGTTAAAATATATCTATTTTATACGAATTGTGATGCGGTGCGGAAACTAAGAATATATATGGATGAGAGTCCTCCTCCCAGGTTCTACTCAAGGTAAGATCTTTATGGGTGTTAGAGTACTCTTTTGACACAAAACCCTTTTTAAAATAATTCTAAGTTATCTATACATGCGACGGTTCAATCCTTTTTATAAGGGATAATCAAATCTAAAACTATGGGAAAAAAGATAAACACCCAATATTCTAATCCTAATTTTAAAAGTAAAAAGTATATCTTCTTCAAAAATAAAATAGAAAATTAACATAAATCATAATCGAGAGCTATGTACACACCGACGCCAAATCCGTAACTTGTTGGGCAAGAAACACAACACCTAGGCCCAACAATATGAATAATACGCTGCAACAAATTGTTTTGCAAATAGCAAATTAGTAAGGAAAATAAAATCATAAGTTTTATACATTTATTTTTTTTCTAAAATAATATTTTCTTTTTATTAAAAAAAAATTCTAAATAACATAAATAATATCAAAAATAAAAATAAAATAAAAATTCTGTCCAAAAGAATCAATAACAAAGCATTGTTACTTTTAAGAAAGCATTGTTATTTTATGACTTTAACCACAATTTAGGAAAAGAATAAGGATGAATGTGATATTTCTCTTTATTCCACAATTTTTTTACCATTTGATAATAATAATTTTTCCTCTACATTCCTCTATATTTTTCAAAAATAAGGAACAATAAAACAAAAATGTTCATTCCCAAAAATTAATGAGGAACAAATGGAACAAATATTAAAATTCGTTTTTATATTTTAAAATAGATAAAAATATGTTTATTAATAATATTTCAATTTTCTAATATAAGAATTTTCATATTTTCACAATGTATTGACAGAAAAATTTTTTTTTATATGAATTTCATGTTAAACTAATCTTAAGACTCTATTTGAAAACTATATGAATAGTTAAATAAATTTAAGAGACTCATATTTATATCGTAAATAAAAACTAAAAATATTTTGAATAATTTTTAAAATTGTATTGTAGGTTAATATTAAATATTAATATTAATATGACATATCTAAAATTTAAATTTATTTTATAAATTTTATTTTAAAAGTAAATGTAAAAAATTAATTATATATCTATACTATTGATTGGGAAACACACTTAGGCTTAAAAAAAACAATAAAACCATGTATGACATGAAATACCCCTACAAAATAAAAAGGGAAAGAACAAAGAAAAAAACAATTGAGGACAAAGAGGTAATCTAATAGAAACAAAAGACATGGATCCTTCATCGTGCAGTATTGTCTTATTTGGATCCTGTTTAAGCTGCAATCGTTGCCAAACAGACTCTTCTAGAGAGATACCTGTGAGCAATTTCGATCATAAATAATTAGGGAGATAAATAAGCTAATTTATCATAATCAATACAATATCACGGAGAATTAGGACCTAACCATATCAACACATTCCTTATCGAATCAAAGAAAATTCTTAAACGGTTCTTGCGTTCAATCCATTGGGATATTAGAAGCATATTCCTTATAATCATCCTAAATGTTCCTCACACATTCCGCAAATCTTAGATCTTCAAGATATTATTAGCTTGATCAACAAGATTATCTCTACTCTCACATTAAACTCTATCATCTCCCTAAACTCTATAAATACGGGCACCAACACCAAGAAAGACAATATTAAAAGCTTAATTACCAAAAAAGAGGACACGAATAGCTCACATTACCAACTTTCCTGCTAGGAATGATGGAAATTACCCAACACTGGCAAACATACACTTATCTTCTGCAGAACACACACCATATGAAAAGGGTAAGTATCACTGACATTACATGGTAGTCTCTATTGTATAACTAAATATAATATTTTTAAAACATTACAGGAAGCAAAGATGTTAACAGAAGCAGCCTCTCAAAAAGGGATTTTGTTTTCATTACACCTCCGGATATTGAGCGATTCCTCCATGTTGAGCTTATGAGCTTATTCAAATACTTTTTCATAATTTAAGTCTACATTAGATTATTAAAATAAAACCTCAGTTAACTTACATTCTTTTGTGTTATTTAGGTTCATAAACCAAATCTGAGACTACTTCAATGTTCCATAACAACATAATAGACATGCTCTTCTTCCGCTGAAGCCATCTCCTTCTGCAAATCAAGCCTCTAAACGTTAGTTTTAACTATGAGATGATAAAAAAAAGTTTTCATTTATATGTTAAAACATATGTATCAACAATTAATTTATCTACTCTTTTTTTTATAGGCAAACATTGTTATAATTCAGCTTCATGTATAAGCAAACATAAACATTGAGTTTACAAGGTAAGCTTTTAACAGTTGGGAGACTCCACCTTAATATCTGAATCTTTAAATTTGCAACGGTCAAGCTTGCTTACTTAGTTACTTTTGAACAAAGCAACATTGATAGCAACAATGACGATGAAACTTTGGAACACAACTACGATGATACATTAATTAACTGACGATGAAGCTTAGGAACAAACATATTACTTTAGTAGCACTGACGATGAAAATACACCTCCTAATTCAAATCATGAACCGGAAAATTTAGATGAACAAATATTTAATGGTGAAAACAATTTAAATTCCTCTCTATCCTTGAGGCAAGTTTGAAACATACTTTTGGAAATTAAGCTGCAAAATCAAAATAACCTGACCCTAAGAAATCAGCAGGACAGTCATTATCAACCAAAGCGATCAAATCATATAAACTTCTTTACACCCTCTTCAAATTGGATCTGGCTAAAAAATACACAAAGTGAAAAAATTGGAATCATCTATCTCAATCAAATCATTCACACAACGGAAACAAAGCATGGATTGAAAAAATCGATCTCACCAAAGTTATAGAAGGTAGCAACGACGACAACAACAACGCAAGACCAAGTGTCTCCGAAAGTCGAACTATCCCTCATGTTCTCAGATGCAACAACGCTCCCATGGCGGTAATCGTACTTGGAAAGATTCCTTAGTGGTGGTGAAACCTGGTTTCTTCGCGGGTCACAAGAGGATAAGAAGAAGACGAAGGGAAAGAATCAAGAAGAGATATGTCGCGAACGAATCGATGAGATTAGAAGAAATACGTTATCTCCTGTTTTTTTTCTCTTCATAATAATATTCATTCGGTAATTTATAATTTGGAAATTTATGATATTCAATTTTGTGTGATAATAATTGACAAATTTGCCAAACAATTATCTGAAATTTTCTTTGCAATTTTGTAATATTTTATTATATCATATGATATATAAATATAATGTAAATTTTATTTGTGTGTTTCCAAAACCTAGAACTTAAAAGTTTTCCATCTGAATCCCTTAGGGCATCTCCAATGTTACTCTATATCTTACTCCAAACTCTATATTTGGAGTAAAACTATCTCCAATGGTACTCTATATTCTACTTATTGAAGTAACACTGTTCATTTCCCTATTTTTAGAGTAGAACTTTTTTATTTACAAAGTAATCCCTCAATTATCATATCTTATTATTTTATACCTAAAAAATTATTTAATAGGAATTTACACTTATATAATTTTATAGAAAAAACAAATATATTACATTAAATTAAAACACAACAATAACATACATTTAACTTAGAAAATAGAATGACATAACAAGCATTAAATATAAAATACATAACTAGTGCCATAAACTAAAATAGAAATCGAAAACTCAAATAAAAACAAGTTGTTACCAAAATAAACTTAATACATCATAAACTAGTGATTAATAATCCGGTAAATCGCTTCCCGATCCTTTAAGGTTATAAAAATATTGCCCGTATGAAGTAGATCCCGAAGGAGCTTGTTGATCAACCCGTTTCTTTAAGATTTTTGCTTGCTCAGATTGAATATAGGCACAAATACTTGGATCTTCTATTGAGCTTAAGTCTTGATATAAAACTTTGTTTTCTGCCCTAAGTTTTTTCAGTGCTAAATTCTCACTTTGAAGCTCCAAATGTTGTTGTCTTTGTTCACTTGGCTTTTTTAGTTGCTCCAAAAGTTGTCTATTCCCTTCTTATAAAGTCTTGATCACATTTGATGTTTGGTCATCATTTTTTCTTTTTAGTTTAGATTTTTTCACTCCACTTGATCGTTGAGATGAAGATCCACCAATACCGTCATCTTCTTCATCTAAATTAAGAGAAAATGAAGACAAACCTGGAGATGCTTGTGTAACGAAATCAGGGGTAGGATTTTCTGACTCTGAAGATGTATATCCGAAACCGCATGGATTTGGTATCTTTCTAGCCGGGGTGACACCATCTTTAAACTTTTCAAAGTCTTTAATAATGCTCCATACATGATCAAACTTCCAACCAGATTTGAATCTTGTGTCTTGCATTAGCATTTCTTTTGTTTGATTGAACTGCATAAAAATTAAAAATTAAAATAAATTACAATTTAAACAATGATATGTAATTTAATTTTTTTATAGAAGACTCACAATATCATCATTTGAAGCACCACTTTGACGTCTGTTTTCACATTGTTTGATGCATGCATGCAGTTTTCTTGTTGCTCTCTCAATATTTTGAAACCAACATTGGAGAGATTTTGTTGAACGTTCACTCCAGGTTGCAATTTTTCCATTCTCGAAAGCTTCCGCCACACGATCCCAGAAATGATCGGATGATTGATAATGACATGTAATTGGATCTTGAGAAATTTCTAGGTAGACTTGACATAAAAATTTATCTTCTTCTTTAGTATAACCAGAAGAATGATTACCAGACATTTTTTTAAGAAAATAAGAGAAGGTGAAGATGTGTTTATAATTTTGTGGAATGGTTGATTGGAAATAAAAATGAAAGATGGTATATATAGATATTTTTCAAGATTCTCACATTTTTAAATCATTGTCAGATGAATTAACAATACACTAACAAAGTTATTATAAAATTCTCACGCTAGCCATGACAAGATTTGACATTACAATGACAAAGTGGTGCCAAAATTTTCACATTTCTTATTTCACATGCTAAGATTTGACAATACAAGATTGTATCAATTTTTTATTCATTATAAGAATGAATGATGGTACAATGACAAAAGGATATCAAGATTCTCACGTTTCTCATTCAATTATGTAAAAATATAACAATACAATGACAAATTGTGACAATCCTAGATATTTTATATTTCTATAAATACCATTATAACTCTACAATGGTCATAAAATATTTCTACTCATATCACTATCCTCACCTTAGTTTTTGTTTCTCTCAAAATGAACTTTAATTTTAATACTTTACCAGATTTTCGTAATTCATCATCTTCTTCAGATGATGATGAAAATATGGAAATTCTCAATAGTCTCGACCTAGAAGACCAAGCTATACATCTTGCTATCGCTAATAACAACTTGATCATCCAATACCTTCTCAACCAACAAAGCAGCAATGCAATCCATGGTGGCTCAGTTCAAGGACGCTCTTTCAGACACCGTGATCGAGAAAATGCACATTATAAACTGTTCAATGATTACTTCTCGGAAAATCCAGTCTATAATGATGCTTTGTTTCGTAGAAGGTACCGTATGTCTCGTTCCCTATTCCTCTGTATTATTAATGCAGTTGAAGATCATGACAACTACTTCACACAGAGAAGAGATTCAACTGGTAGATTAGGATTATCATCCCTTCAGAAAGGAATGGTTGTATTTCGAATGCTAGCTTAAGGGCTACCAGCGGATGCGACAGACGAGTATGTTAAGATAGGCGAATCGACAACAATCGAAAGCATGAATAGATTTTGTCGAGCCATAGTGGAAATATTTTCGGAGAAATACTTGCGATCACCAACATCTAATGACGTTGCCAGACTTCTTTACATCGGTGAAAAATGAGGTTTTCCAGGGATGTTAGGTAGCTTAGATTGCATGCATTTGAAGTGGAAAAATTGTCCTACTGCTTGGGCTGGACAATATTCAGGTCGTAGTGGATCACCAACTATAATTCTTGAAGCTGTGACAGATTATGATCTTTGGATATGACATGCATATTTTGGAATGCCGGAAACCAATAATGACATCAATGTATTGAAGTCTTCCCATTTATTCTCCAATCTCGCTCAAGGTATTGCTCTTCCTGCTCATTATATCATTCAAGGAAAATAATATAATATGAGTTATTATTTAGCTGATGGTATATATCTGAAGTGGTCGACCATAATGCAAACTATTCATGAGCCAAGAGGTCCTAAAAAAAAGTATTTTGCTACACAACAAGAAGCATGTAGAAAAGATGTAGAACGTGCATTTGGAGTTCTTCAATCACGTTTTGCAATTGTGAAAGGACCAGCTCGTTTTTGGAAAAAAACTGTGATTCATGATATAATGACTACATGTATAATTTTACATAACATGATAATCGAAGATGAGCGTGATCTTAATGCGCCAATTGAAGCTGGAAGAGAAGCTCCAGCTCCCGAGGTTGAAATAGCAGATGATGAAAATAATCGATTTCAAGAATTTCTTGCTCGATATAGGCAAATCAAAGATAGAGACGCTCATTTTTCACTTCGAAACGCTTTAATTGATCATTTGTGGGAAAAGTACACTAATGATAGTGTTTAAATAAAAAAATGTATTAGTCATTTGTTTTCTATTTATGAGATGTAATAAAATTTTATTTTCAAGTTTAATTTTAATAATATTTTAATTTTATTGATTTTTTGTTAAAATTTAAATAATTAGACATAATTTGTAGATTTTAGAACTAAAGGGCTATATAAGAAATTAAGAACAAGATAAACATATATAATAAATTTAAAATATTTATTTTAGAGTAAGAAATAGAGTAACCATTGGAGTAAACCTTTACTCTATTTTTAGAGATCTCTATATTTGGAGTAAAATATAGAAGCAACCATTGGAGAAGCTCTTACCCAATCCCTTAAAATCATATAATAGCAGAGTTTTCTCTTATCTAAAAGCATACACATCAGCAAAAATTAGAAAATTTGTTGGGCTTTATATAAGCCCAAATATCATAATTTTTGAAAGTTCCATTGATATAAGCCCAAATATAATTTTTAAAACATCCACATAAACCCATTTGAATAGAAAATAACTGGAGAAAAATATTGTCGTCGTCCACCACTCTCTCCGAGAACCGTCAGATTCACGATTCGGCTTCTCTGGAATTTTTCTTCATCAAAGTCCCATGGTTGGGTAAGTCCTTATTCCTTTATGTTTCGGTCTGGATTTTGGCTTGGTAATGTTCTTTTTCGTTGAGTCTCAAACCCTAACTATGATTCTTCCTGATTGCAATTTTGTAGTAGAAAATAAAAGTTCTAGGATCATCACTTCAGTAGGTAAACCATGATATTCGTCTCAGATTTTAATTTTGTTGGTTGGATTTATGTTCATGTTCTTAGTTTTCAGTTTATTTGTTTGGAACTTTTTGGTTATAGTGAGATCATTTCAGTTTGGTTTCTGTTTTGGTCTAATATTGGTTGTGGTTTGGTCTGAATCATGTTGTTTGTGTCCGTCTCTGTTTTCCAATACTTGATCAGTTATTTTAATTTTGTTGGTTGGATTTATGTTCATATTCTTTGTTTTCAGTTTATATATTTGTTTTGAACTTTTTGGTTATATTAAAATCAGTTCAGTTTGATTGATGATAAGGTCTGACTTTGGTTGTGGTTTGGTCTGAATCATGCTTTTGTGTCTATCTCCGTTTTCTAACCCTTACCAGTTGGTTTGTTATTTTCTTTGCTTTGATCTGTAGAACAATAGCTCACCAACATGGCATCAAGATCAACAACCCATAATCAAGAAGGATAATGAATTTATGGGGACAAACCGTCTTTTTCTCGATGAACAAGTTCACCTTCTTACATGTTTTCATGTATTTGTAATCTTCTTACATATGTTTTATGTTCTTAGTAGCTAAATGATCATAGTTTCAGTGCTCAGTAATCCATGCTTTCATCTCATCAGCCTATGCCATTCAATTCTGTAATATTTTACGTGAAGGCGTAATCTTCAATGTTGGAGGGTTTGAAGTTGGTCGATGCACAAGACTGTGCAAGATCATTCGTTTCCTTTCTGCGACGACAATGGCTGAAATTGTCGATACATCGGGTATATTACATTTGAAAGAAATGGTTTATTTGCTTCAACGCCTACTGCTACTCCACCAGAATCATGCTGTCAAACGACTACCGCTACTTCTTTATGTGTGGAGAAGAAAAATATGGTGACCATCACTTTGAAGCTAGAATTGTGTTTGTGGCCTCTGTTTTTAACTTAAACTCTGTTTTGTTTGTTATTCATACACTTTTATTTTCCAAATAAACTTCACATTATTAATAAAATAAACAAATGAATATAAGCGATGTTTAAACATACATGCTTCGAGTTTCTATAATATATAAATTCCAAATTTTAATATACATGCATGAGTTCATAAAGTTATTTTTCCTTCATTGCACCCTTGGGACGAAAATAAAATATAAAACACAAGCTCCTAAACATAAACACAACCAACATAACGTAACTTAGCTTCTCCTAAAAACTTTTGTTTTCTCGGATAGGTTTCATCAGTATATGATCTAACATTCATTAGCGAAGGAGTAAAGACTATTAAATTACACTAATTGAATATTAATAATAAATATAAAAAATAACATCAAGGAATAAGGAATTCCAAAAACCAAATGTAACCAACAAAAATGAAGGACTCCAAACGACTACGACCAAATATAAATAAACAGAAACGGTAACACAAAGAGCAACAATATGAAACTATCAGCTATACTATGCAAAGATCCAATGAAATCATCGTCACCATCAAAAGGCCAAATACCGATCCAAACCACATCATCATACACATCCCTTACACTCCAAACGGTGGAAGCTCTACATGGCCAACCTTGAGAAGCAACCTGCATTATCTTCTCTCATATCATGAAACAGTAGAAAACATCACAACAAGAATAATGAAAAGGTTCCTCCAATTCATCAAGGTTTCCCTTCCGATTTCTCCCGATAGCAATTTTAAAGTACGAAACAAAAGTACAAATTTTCCATTCCATTGTAGAATGTTTTTATAATCACTTAATTGGTACCCAGAGGAGGACCCATTTATATGCCAAACAACTTCAAACTGAATTTGGGGAGAGGATGAAAAGGAGCTGCTCATCCGATTCCCTTGAAGCGACTATGCTATTGTCTTACTCTTAATCATCAGCCTTCTTCTCCAATCGTCAACCTCCGTCTAGCTTTCTTCGGCAGTTTCTTCATCTGTTTTCTACTTGAGGTTTCTCATTCTCCTCTTAATTTCTTTGATCTAATTCTCATGTGCATTATTAAGAACACTCTTTGTGTAATGACTTCTTTAATTTTTCTCAGTTATGCATTTATGTACTTTGGTTATCAGACTACATTTCAATGCACAAATGGATTTTACAATGTAAAGATGGTAATGCTATTATATATATGATTTACAGTCACAGATTACACATTTCATGCAAATTCCAGAATCGACACTCATTGCAGATCTAGAGAACTCCAAAAGACGACCAACAACATATGAAGAAAATGAAAGGAAAAACAAAACAAAATAGACTTAGAAATTTACATTAGCATCACTGTCAACTAAGCACATGCTAAAGGTGCAAAAACAGTAGGTCCAAAAAAACATGTTTATTTAAATAATTTCATAAAACAGCATATATGTATGTTTTTTTTTAATTAATGATATACCATCGAGTCTATATAAAATTTAAGCCATGCCTGATTAGCATACAACCCCGCGCAACGCGCGGGTTCTCATCCCTAGTATATACAAATTAGAAAGAGAAAAAATGAAATATCCATTACCTACGGGTTTTGTGAATTCAAGTGAAGCGAAGGGAGACATTACTCATGTTAGTTTCACTAAACGAGTTTTATATGGGTCAAAAAAATATTACATCTGTTACGAGACACACCTATCAAGGTGCGTTTGTGCAGCTTCACAATTAGGTCATCATGTTCGAGATTTTTTTTTTTTTTTTTTGACGAATTTTACTCGATTTAATAGTACATGAGTTTAATAAAAATCTAACTGGTCACAAATTTGGTCCAAGTTTGATCTGGATATACCATCATATAAATTCAAATTTCATAGTAAAATCATAATTATGTCAAATATTTACAAACTTACTAAAACAAAACTAATTTAAATTACATGCCCAAAATTTTTGATTTTTACAAATATAATTAATTAAAAAATAATTGTATAGGGAATATTGGGTACGAGACGAGACCGAGTAATTTAAAAAATAAAAACATTATATAAACTATTTCTCATAGAAAAAAAGAGAATGAGAAATAAAATGTACTAAAGAGAGATTATAAAATTTGGATAGTTAAATTAAATTTCATGTGAATCCAAAATTTTTGGTGAAGCTTATTATTTCAAATGTTTAGAAATTTGATGAAAGAAACCAATATAAGTTTATGTTATAAATGCTCTACCAAAAAAAATTATTTACAAATAAAACTTTATGTGGATGTGAAGTTTTTACCTACTTCCTTATTTGTTAGACTAAAATGTACAATCTCAAATGGGTAAATTATTATTAAAACTACGGTTATAAAATAAAAAACAGGACATAAAGTATATGGGACGGGACGGGTTCACGAAACAGACGTACTATCTTTTTTTAAATGTATTTAAATCTAATTATCTTTTTTCTAAACCGAACTATTATTATTAAAACAGAGGTTATTATTAAAATATACAATCTCAAATAGATAAATTATTATTTAAACTACGGTTATAAGATAAAAACCAGACATAAAGTATATGGGACGGGATGGGTTCACGAAACAGACGTACTATCTTTCTCTTACAGTCTTTTTAATGTACTTAAATCTAATTATTTTTTTTCTAAACCGAACTGAAAATAATTGAATTTTAAATTGGTACAAAATTGGATTATGAATGTTAATAACATTTTTAACAAATACGCTGACAAATGTAACTCCACATATATGTAAAATAATCCAAACCCTAATTGTAAACTTAGTTTTTTGAAATTAAATAAATTAGAAGTAGTAATAGTATTATCATTCAATTTAATTTATTTGATATTTAATATATTATAAAAGACATTTTTATTAGTTGGTTACCATTTACTCTTTTGTTGCTTTTCTGCATATTTTATTTTCATTTCTCAAAAACTGTTTATTCCATTCCACATTATTTTTTTATTCTTTTTCTTTTTGTTCTTCTAGTGGTTACCAATAGAAATCTATGTCAATGTATTAAAATAATCGTTAAAGAAATTCGTGCATAGAGCATGTTAAAGACCTAAGAAATTCGCGCATATACAGTTCTGGGCGTTCGGATTTTCGGTTCGGATCGGATCGGATTTTTCAGATTTCAGATTTTTTTGGATTTATAATTCTAAAATCCGTTCGGATATTTTCAAATTTCAGATTTGGATCGGATTCAGATCGGATTTTTCGGGTTCGGATCCGGTTATTCGAAGTACTTAAAAAACTAAAATTTTGTGTCTAAATCTATTCAAACTACTTGAAATGAAAAAAATATATCTAAAAATTACGCTTATTTTTTACCTAAATATACTCAAAAATAGTTGTAATACATGAAAATATTTAAAATATCCAAAAATTTAAACTTTTAGACACCTAAGTTATTAAAACTTGTAGTTGTAAGTATTATTAAGATATTATTACTATGTATTTATATTTTGGGCATGTTCGGAAATCCATTCGGATTTCGGTTCGGATCGGTTTTGGATTCGGATTTTCGGATTCTTAAATTTAGAATCCGTTCGGATATTTCTAAATTTTCGGTTCGGATTGGATCGGATTTTAAAGCTCAGATTAGGATTGGTTTTTTTGGATTCGGATATTATGCCCAGGCCTAAGCATGTTAAAGACCTGTCCAAGTGATAAAACCAACCAATTAAAGACTTCAAAAGTATTAAACAGGGAAAATTACATGTAACTATCTCACTAATGGGCCAATAATAGGTTTCAGGAAAAAGGCCAATATATGGGCTTCAAATGTGCATACAATATTCATTTAATGCAGACGGCCTCATCATCTTAATCACAATTCACACAGAAGCAAGTTTTGGAGGCACTACGAACTCAAAAACGGAGAGAAGTTTACGAAATCGATCCGATTGAGAAACGGAGAGAAGTTTACGAAATCGATCCTTTAGCTCTACCCGGAGAGAAGTTTTCTCCAACACAAAGATCATCTGATCAACTCCTTTAGATTTCTCCTTAATCACTTCCATAATCTCCGATTTCACCTCTTCCGTGACGGTCTCTTTCACCTTCACAACCGTGATTTTACCAATTGAACCAGGAGGCGGAGCTAGGATTCCGGGAACTTTCTCGGCGATCCAGTCAACGGCCAAGACGTCTTCACGGATCGATTCCGATTCCTTGACGACGCGGACGTGATCAGGATGTATTGCGTACGCGTCGAGATCTTCTTTAGATCTGTAACGGCTATGAAGGACGTGAGTGAAGGCGGCGGAAGCAGCGGTGGTGGAGCTAAGGCGATGGATTGAACCGCAGGAGAGGTGAAGTACCTGGTCGAGATTGATGAGTTCGTTGATTCCGTTGACCATGGAGCTGATTTTGTTGGAGTCAACGTCGTCGTTGTTCTTGAGCTTGAAGAGGACGACGTGCTCGACGATCGAAGAAGACATGGCCACAAACCACGGAGCTGGGATGTTGGTTTCGTATTTGTGATTTTTCTAAGGGAAACTGATCTTTTTTGGGCTTTAATGGGTATCTTCTTTAAAAAGCCCATAATGTTTGTTTTGTTTTGTGAGTGAGAATGTAACCTTGGATTCTTGAAAAGTTTTTTAATCAGCTCTTTTTGACATGAAATGAAACGTACAATTAGCTTTATACTTTATTAGATTAGGACCAGCCCGATGTGCGGATTTAGAATTTTTAAAATAAAATAAAATTTAACAAAGAATATTTAATTTTGATTTTGACAAAAACTTGCAAATTTAATAAAGAATATAAAGTAATTATTTTTAATAAGTAAAAACTATCTATAAAAGTAAATAGATACACCGAAGTGTCCAATGTAAATATTTGGTGTAAAATGTGCGACTCTGCGGTTGAGACTATTAATCACTTTTTTTTGAATGCCCTCACTCGTGGAAAGTTTAGGATTTATCTCTACCTCCGGTCTCATCAGAGGGTTTTCCATATGAGTTGGTGTATTCAAATTTGGATTTTGTTTTCTGGAGGGATGTCTCTCAACAGGGTGATCCTGATCAACTTCTTCATTAACATGATTTTTATGGGTAATCTGGAAGGCCATAAATAAAATAAAAATTAAGGTTTAGAGATCGAGACGAATGATATAATTGCTCAGGCTTTGGGCGATAATTTAGCTTGGGAAGAGGCGCTATCTTTTACGGCGGTCATGTCGGCTCCATTTCCGTCCTCGGATATCCAGGTTTCTTCACCTTGTTATCAAATTGATGGTTCTTGTAAAGCAACCAATGAGCATTCATGATTGGGCTGGTGGTGTTGCGTTGGTGAAAAGCGAACCTTGTTGTTGGGGGCCAAGTGTCTAAGACGGAGCCCCTTCCCCCTGCATTCAGAGTTAGAAGAGTTGTTGTAGGCCATGGAGCGGATACGTGCTTAGTTACTCACTATGGTGCATTCCCCTGAATATTGACCATCCTTCTCCAACTTGCTCAATGAGTTTAATTCGCTGGAGTTTTTCCCACTATTCTCCATCTCTTAGATCCCACATGCGACAAATTCGAAGGTGGATTGTCTTGTTCGTGCTTCGCATTCTCTTATGTCTGAAGTTTCATTTGTAAACCCCTTCCTTACGGCTTAGGCAACTAACCGAGAAAATTCCTTTTAATTTATTGTTTGGTTGAAAAAAAAATAGATACACATTTAGTTAAAGAAAATAGTTGTAGATGAGTTCAAAAGTATTAAAATTAAATTAAATTTTAAAAAGAATATATATTTAATTCTTTTCGTAAATAAAAACAATGTATAAAAGTAAAGAGATAAACTTTTAGTTATAGAAAATAGTTGTTTTTTTTGCTATAATACACTAATGTATATCTATTTACAAATCTACTGTCTACATTACCACTAAAAGTTTATTTGTACACACAAATACATTTTACTGTTAAAATATACCCTTTAGTCTTAACTACTACCAACAAATTGTTTTTATGAACACATTAAATAATCTATTATATGCCTCTTTATTTTAATATTTTTATAGTTACAAAAATGCATACGTTAATCTTACATACTCCTATCATATATATTACAATACCAGTCATCTGAATAAATTATTTGATTGGTGAAAAAAATATGAGACGATCTATTTTTTTTTTTTACTTCAACAATCTTTTTCTTTATGTAAAGGTGAGTATTTACATTTGTTTAGAAACAATAACTAATTGTATAATTTTCACAATCATTTTTTATCTTATATAAAAAGTAACATTTTTCTTGTAATATAGCAACTTAAAATTAAAATAAGTAAACAATATTATAATTTTGAATTTTATGGTATATATATATATAATTTATTTTATAATTAGATTTTATTTTATCTATTTACTTTTATATAAAACCTTTTTATGTTAAGTTTTGATTTTTTACATTTTTATTTTTTAAAAATGTTAATAGTGAATTGACATGTGTTAATTAGTAATTTTGTTATTAAAGTTTATATAATAAGATTTGATTAGTTGATTTGATTTGAGTATTATATATTTTTGATAGTTTTAAATGATTATTTTTTAATTAGTTAATGCTTTTTTTGGGACGACGTATAATTAGGTAATACAAAGACAAAAAGAGAGAAAACCAAAAGAAATTGATGGACGTAAAATCAAATCCTCATTCCAATGTGTATAATTTTTCTTCTCCACTTTACCTAATTCGTTGTTTTGTTTGCAAGTGTGTGTGATATTGTTGATATCCTGCACAACACACGTGCGAGTTTATATTATACACACTAACCTATACGTAGGTTTACCTTATTAATTACTTTATGACATAAGTAATATAATATTGTAACGAATGGAAGAACTACGTTAAGTATGATTTAAAACTAGCTAGGCCACCTTAGCCATATGAGCCTACATATAATAGCCACTCGGGACTTGGGAGTGTACACGCAGACGCAGTCCCAAATACGCAGTTAAAATATGTTTGAAAGTTTTACTTTTATTTTGTGAAAGTATTATTTTGGGTAAAATATTATTAATTCATAAACAAAAAAGTAAACTATAATGAATAATGAAATATAAATTAACAGAAATATAGTACTATATTTAGAGAGAGTCTAATGGAATGAATGAAAAAAAAAAAGACTAAATCGTATTGCCTCTGTCTCATTTTCTACTCATTTTAAGAAAACAATAATTATTGAGTTTAAATATATTTTTTTATTTGACTAAAGAGATATTATTTAATTTTAAACCAATAACAATTTAAAATTTTAAATATTTTCAATAATTACTTCTTGGAGTTTACAAAACATCAATCTTTTGTGGGACAAAAAAATATTCTAAAACATCAATTTTTATGAGACAGAGGGAGTATATCGTATATAGAGTATTAAATAGATTTACTTTTTATAAAACTTAATAAATGTTGTACAATGCAAAATTGTTTTAAAATATATTGGCAAACTGTTTTTTTTTTTTTTGTTCTGCAAACCGTGTTTATGATTGCTTTTTCTACTGAAGATTCTCCCATCGATGTTGTACGTACATTCTCAAGTGACATATCCATTGACGTAGGAAACGAGTAGATTATGCACGGAGAGGCATAAGTTTTCTATTTTCAATCATGAGATTCGTACGTCATGTTATGATTTATCCACATTATTGAGTTCTGAAGATTATATAGCAATAATTCAAAAAAATAAATGATGGCCAAACGAATAATTAAATTACGTAGAATATATATATATATATATATATAGATTGGTGCCAAATTGCATAGATAATAGCACAGATGTTGTGTCGTCTTCTTACCTACTCTATTTATAGAATAGTTTTGGATTTATACATTTTTTTATAACTTATAATTATTAATTTTGCTCTTAAAAGGAAGTGTGAGAAACAAAGAAAAGAGAAAATGATGAAAAAAGCCGCACGAGTCCTTTCATTGGATTCCCTTCCCTTCGAAGATGTTATCGTCTCAGTTCCGACAATTTTGCCATCCCTTCGTTAAACATATATTCCCAAAAAAAATTACACAAACAAAGTTCAATTTATATAATTTACACTGCACAAATAGACACACAATTTTTAAAAAAGTTTCAAATAGATTTGAAGAGTTATTTCTCCACTTTTATAAACTTTAAATCAAATAAGAAACAGTTGAATCTTTTTGTAATAACTTTGGATTACATCCAAAACTTTTGTATACATATTCTTCTTCATCCACTATTTTTTTTTTTGTTTTTTGGCTTTGGTAACTTTTTTTCTTTTCTTTCTATTATACCAACAAAATATTTTGAACTCGGAACAAAAGTTTTTAATTTGAGCTCATCACTGACTCGGGTAAAAAATGGTATCAGTTCATCAATCTTTTATGTAACCCAATAAAAAGGAAAGCAATAGTTTCATAAGTATCTTTTATGGAGTTAATTTGTTTGAATGTGGGGAACCAATAAAGTATGTATAACCGATAATCCAACTCGTAATAAACACAAACCAAAATTACAAAACAACAAAAATGCAAAGCTAAAAAGCCTCGAATGTTAGGAAGCACCAGTCAATTACAGAAAACAAAAATACATAACAATCAACTAAAAAAAAAAAGAGAGGTAGGGTATTGGATTAATTATACCCTACCATAAATTCAAACCCACCTAACTCAAAAATTATCCCAAAAAAAGGAACAAAGAGAGGGAGAAAAGCAAAATAAGAAGAAGAGGAGGAAAAGAAGCGAAACATCACACTACGCTCTCTATAATATACTTCAATATTATTGTATTTTAATCAAACTAAAAACTTTGAGATATTGATAATACCATAATAATAATAATAATAATAATAATCACAAAACCCTAATCATACACTTAGCTTATTTATTGGTTTGTTGACCAAGTGCGAAAACGAAGAACATCTCTACATCTGGAGATGCAAAGAAAGCTATTTGTCTTCTCCTCAAAGCGCAGTTTTGCCCCACTTTCTGCTTCTTCGGCGCCGGCGGACACGTGAGCATCTCCGGTATACGTGACTTCTTAGACTTCGGTGTACAACATCCACTCTCCGGTTGGAATGAAGATGGCGTGGCCGTTGATGCGGGTGAAGTAGTAGGTGAAGATGACGTCGAGGTGACGTCACTATCGATGATAGAACTACATGGAGGAGGAGATGGGTTCTTGTAATGGATTCTTTTACTTCTTCTTGTGGTTGTTCTTCTTATTGGTTTATTTCCTTTTGATGCCATTTTTGAGACCAAAATAAGAGAGGAAAGAGAGAGAGGGATAGTGAGAGAGCAAAAAAAGGAAGGAAATGGGTGAATGTGAATCTATATATGAGGAGTTTGTATAAAAACCTTAGTGGGAGTTTTACTTTAAAATTTTGACTGGAAAAAGTTTCAATGAGAGGAGAAGAAAAAGCCAAGAAAGGAAAAGGTAAAATAAAAGAGAGATTGGCTTAGTATTTGGAAACTAAAGAGAAAGGGTTTCTTTTTGATATCAATGCATGTAAGTCACTGTGAAAGTGTGAAATGGGTACGCTTTATTTTCTTCTTTTCGTTTAAATATTCATATATAGAACAAACATAATATCATAAAATAATCCTAGTCTTCTAGAATTATCAATTATCTCGTTATTCACAGTCGACGTTTATCACTTTTTGCCTAAGTTCATATTTCTATCCATTTTTTGATTTTTTTTTTAATAATCAGAATGCTATTTCTATGATTAAACTAAATATGATTTTTCTGATAATTTAAAATATTTATCAGCAACTCCTCCTAATGTGTAGTATGTTTGTAAATGATGTTTGAGAAAAAAGGTTATTATTTAATTGGTTACGTTGTCCCATAATAAGCTATAGGAATCTATAGATGCAACATATCAAGAACAAGAAGATAAAGGGAAAACAAACTAGCATGTAGATCTCCTTTTTAACATTTACCAATATAATATTTTCAACAGAATTATGTATAGTATTAAAATAAGAAAAAGACCCTTTTCTCATAAATTACGGAAGAAATAATTTGCTGTGAATTATTGTTTGAATTACATTTTTTTTTTTCAACTATTGGACCACAACAGACTAGCTACCGGTTTTTCAAATGCATTTTAAGTTGACAAACACTAAATATATTTGTTATAAAGTAAGTGGTATATATATTACTAAAAGACTAAAATGCATGTGAGACGTTAATTACATATAAACAACATCATTGTTTTACGTTGATATTGTGTATAAATATCATTACCCACACATATATTATATATAGGCATGCTGTCACATGCATAAACTATTTTCAATAATGAATACAATTACATCCACAGCTAAAAAACATTTAAGCATATATGTATTACTTAATTAACTAAAAACAAGACAACATGCAGTCTCATTCAACTAAAAATGGGAAAAACATACTTCAAGGAAGAGAGAGGTGCCGAGAGAAGAGTCTCACATTTGATAATTAAGATATATTTTTGGTCTTCAAAAACACTACTTCTTGGAAGTATTAGGTGGTAACTGTAGTTGTTTATGTACTTAGCTTTAAGATATTTGTGTCTTAATAAAGAACTGAAGAACACAGGCAGAATAAAAATAAAATTTTTAACACGAAACTTTGATGTGTAATACAGATTCACGTGGGACGATGTTATTCAAAATCAATCCATATATATGCATGGGGTTTCTACACTCTCCAACTAACCCTATTATTTTTAACCAACTAACCCTTTTTTGGGTTTAGTTGAGATTCTTGTCTCAGCAGATTTTTTTTTTAATGTGGCTGCAGTAAGTATAAATTTAAATTTATACAGCAATCGTTCGTTAGTAATATTAACTTTTATAGGAGAGAAATAATTATACATAGAACAAATAAAAAAAGGAAAAAAGGCTATATCCCTAAAGAAAGTACACAGTAGTCGAGGCTGGATCTTAATCATGGGATCCAAAACATAGGATTCACTGTGCACGCACATACGGCGGGTTAGATTCTCAAAGGCCATACATACTACATACAGACAAACATATTACCATGGATAGTATAGTCTCTCTTTTTTAATCAGCCTCTATGTTTTTAGGTAATTATTTTGTAGACGTCTCTACACTATTTGTCTTGTTTCTGATACATTAAGGAATTTTTTTTTTTTGAAGCGGTGCACTGATATTTTGGTGTATTTTGGTTTTTGAGTTTTAGTTTTAAGTTCTTTAGTTTTGAAGTAGATTTTAGTATTCCACAAACTTGAATATATCTTTAAATCTTGGTTTTCAATTCTGTAATTTGTTTTATAAACAAACGATTTTTAAGCTTTCTATAGTAATTTTTTAGTTTTTGATTGCACATATTTGAAAGAAAAAAAAATAATGTTAGTGCTACGGCAAAAAAAAATTCTCAAAAACTTAAAAACTAGATTTTGGATTAAACGCTCAAAATTTAGTTTTTATTTAAGATTTTTTTTTTTAGAAAACCAATTTTCTTAATGTACTTCAAGCTATTTTTTTTCACAGAAGTCAATATATCATTCTTTATCTATATGTTAAAATGAGAAAATGAAAAACTAATTTGGGACATTATCAGAAATTAGTTTTTTTGTGGTGCAGTAGTTTTTTTCTTTTACAAATCATATATGAAAATTAAACGAAGATCTTTCTTTTTTTCATAACCAATATTCACATTTTTCAACAAAATATATCAAAAAAATAAATCAAATCTAGGTTAGCCGATGTTTACATTCTTCAACAAATATATCCAAAAACTTAAAATTTAATCTAGGCTTTACTAAATCCATAATAGAGCCCACAAACATCTAATGGTGATAGTGATGATGGGAGTCTTCTAGATTAAGTTCACCTCCAAAGGATTGCCTCTGTAGAAGGAATTGGATAAGTCGACGTTCTATGTAGAAAACAACCAAACACGTTTAGCAGCTATATGTTGTGGTCACCCAACAGAGCTTCTATACAATTGTTCCGAAAGGCATGGTTTGCGATTCGTTTTAGTGTGATTCCAATTAATATAGATATTCCAATTAATTCGATGTACGAGGCGGAACAATGGTTTTTGCTGTTTAATTTTTAGTTAACTTTTTTTTTTTGGATGTAAATTTAGTTTTTCACAAACTTAATATATTTTTAATTTTTGGTTTTTATCTACAATTTGTTTTTGAAAAACGATTAGTAAGCTTTCTATTGTAATTTTTAAGTTATAATTGCACATATTTGAAAAAAAAAAAAGAAACTATGTTACTGTTACGGCAAAAACGTTTTCAAAACGCCCTCAAAATATTCCTATNAAAAAAGGTTATTATTTAATTGGTTACGTTGTCCCATAATAAGCTATAGGAATCTATAGATGCAACATATCAAGAACAAGAAGATAAAGGGAAAACAAACTAGCATGTAGATCTCCTTTTTAACATTTACCAATATAATATTTTCAACAGAATTATGTATAGTATTAAAATAAGAAAAAGACCCTTTTCTCATAAATTACGGAAGAAATAATTTGCTGTGAATTATTGTTTGAATTACATTTTTTTTTTTCAACTATTGGACCACAACAGACTAGCTACCGGTTTTTCAAATGCATTTTAAGTTGACAAACACTAAATATATTTGTTATAAAGTAAGTGGTATATATATTACTAAAAGACTAAAATGCATGTGAGACGTTAATTACATATAAACAACATCATTGTTTTACGTTGATATTGTGTATAAATATCATTACCCACACATATATTATATATAGGCATGCTGTCACATGCATAAACTATTTTCAATAATGAATACAATTACATCCACAGCTAAAAAACATTTAAGCATATATGTATTACTTAATTAACTAAAAACAAGACAACATGCAGTCTCATTCAACTAAAAATGGGAAAAACATACTTCAAGGAAGAGAGAGGTGCCGAGAGAAGAGTCTCACATTTGATAATTAAGATATATTTTTGGTCTTCAAAAACACTACTTCTTGGAAGTATTAGGTGGTAACTGTAGTTGTTTATGTACTTAGCTTTAAGATATTTGTTTCTTAATAAAGAACTGAAGAACACAGGCAGAATAAAAATAAAATTTTTAACACGAAACTTTGATGTGTAATACAGATTCACGTGGGACGATGTTATTCAAAATCAATCCATATATATGCATGGGGTTTCTACACTCTCCAACTAACCCTATTATTTTTAACCAACTAACCCTTTTTTGGGTTTAGTTGAGATTCTTGTCTCAGCAGATTTTTTTTTTAATGTGGCTGCAGTAAGTATAAATTTAAATTTATACAGCAATCGTTCGTTAGTAATATTAACTTTTATAGGAGAGAAATAATTATACATAGAACAAATAAAAAAAGGAAAAAAGGCTATATCCCTAAAGAAAGTACACAGTAGTCGAGGCTGGATCTTAATCATGGGATCCAAAACATAGGATTCACTGTGCACGCACATACGGCGGGTTAGATTCTCAAAGGCCATACATACTACATACAGACAAACATATTACCATGGATAGTATAGTCTCTCTTTTTTAATCAGCCTCTATGTTTTTAGGTAATTATTTTGTAGACGTCTCTACACTATTTGTCTTGTTTCTGATACATTAAGGAATTTTTTTTTTTTGAAGCGGTGCACTGATATTTTGGTGTATTTTGGTTTTTGAGTTTTAGTTTTAAGTTCTTTAGTTTTGAAGTAGATTTTAGTATTCCACAAACTTGAATATATCTTTAAATCTTGGTTTTCAATTCTGTAATTTGTTTTATAAACAAACGATTTTTAAGCTTTCTATAGTAATTTTTTAGTTTTTGATTGCACATATTTGAAAGAAAAAAAAATAATGTTAGTGCTACGGCAAAAAAAAATTCTCAAAAACTTAAAAACTAGATTTTGGATTAAACGCTCAAAATTTAGTTTTTATTTAAGATTTTTTTTTTTAGAAAACCAATTTTCTTAATGTACTTCAAGCTATTTTTTTTCACAGAAGTCAATATATCATTCTTTATCTATATGTTAAAATGAGAAAATGAAAAACTAATTTGGGACATTATCAGAAATTAGTTTTTTTGTGGTGCAGTAGTTTTTTTCTTTTACAAATCATATATGAAAATTAAACGAAGATCTTTCTTTTTTTCATAACCAATATTCACATTTTTCAACAAAATATATCAAAAAAATAAATCAAATCTAGGTTAGCCGATGTTTACATTCTTCAACAAATATATCCAAAAACTTAAAATTTAATCTAGGCTTTACTAAATCCATAATAGAGCCCACAAACATCTAATGGTGATAGTGATGATGGGAGTCTTCTAGATTAAGTTCACCTCCAAAGGATTGCCTCTGTAGAAGGAATTGGATAAGTCGACGTTCTATGTAGAAAACAACCAAACACGTTTAGCAGCTATATGTTGTGGTCACCCAACAGAGCTTCTATACAATTGTTCCGAAAGGCATGGTTTGCGATTCGTTTTAGTGTGATTCCAATTAATATAGATATTCCAATTAATTCGATGTACGAGGCGGAACAATGGTTTTTGCTGTTTAATTTTTAGTTAACTTTTTTTTTTTGGATGTAAATTTAGTTTTTCACAAACTTAATATATTTTTAATTTTTGGTTTTTATCTACAATTTGTTTTTGAAAAACGATTAGTAAGCTTTCTATTGTAATTTTTAAGTTATAATTGCACATATTTGAAAAAAAAAAAAGAAACTATGTTACTGTTACGGCAAAAACGTTTTCAAAACGCCCTCAAAATATTCCTATTTTTTTATTAATTTGTTTCGGTCACAAAAGTCAATACATCATCCTTATCTATATGTTAAAATGCGAAAAGGAAATATTAATTTGGGACATTATCAGAAATTATTGGTATTGTCGAGAAAACAAATTTACTGATACAAAACTTGGATGTTTTTGATTCAATTTTTTTTTATATTTTTTCTTTTTTTGAACAAAAAAAGATGTTTTTGATACAATAATAAACTCAGATGTTACACACAAGTGAAGTTCTTTCGAAGGCAAGAATAAAAACAAAACAAAAATGTGTTGGTTCTAATCTAAACTGTGGCACAAGTAATAATAGTACAACTCTTTCTCATTGCTTTCACCTGCACACACAAAAACTGATTTTGTTAAACATACAGAACAGATCATCATCAGTATTTAAAACACATAAAAATCTCTATATCCTATTATGATCAAGTGTTCGGTGTACACGGTTCCAGTTACGGCCATTTCGAGTAACCAGAAATGAAAGAACAAACCCGAGAAGTAAGCAAGTACCTGTTGAATCATAGGTGTGTCTGGTACTGGAGAGATAATAGATGATCATGATCATAAACTATAGGCTCAGTCTCTGTTTGCTATATATGCTTGAAGTTGAATCAAACCTAAATCACTATTGATATGTTCAAATGTATAAGTCTGTAGGATTGGGAAAAGTAATATCTCTGTGGTTTAGTAGTTATCGCCAAAAGACATGGACTGGCCTAATACGGTTTTGATGCGAATCTGCAAAGCAAAAGAGATTGAAAGGATATAGTTGAGTCAATAACAAGTAATAGAGAGTAACCAAGGCAATCTAAAAGGGTACTAAGGTTTCCTCTTTTTTTTTAACCTTAACATCGAGGCAAGCATCGTTGACCATGTTCTTTAACTGGGGAATAATACCCGCACTTCTCAATTTCACATGCCGATCATATGCACCGGGACTTGAAGGACTAATGAGGTTTATAATAGTCCAGACTGTTGCTGACCGTAACTGGCTCTCATCACTCTGCAAAAACTTCAGCATGAAATTCTCTGATCCAGTGGCTTGAGGAAACAGCTGCTGCATAACTGCTTCTTTATGTAACTCAGTCCCACTCGCTACATTCGTGAGCACATACATTCCCTGGAGGATAGAAAAACATTTTTCATCAGAGATTTTGTTAATCTATTGATATGGTTTACTTTTTTTTTTTTTGCATTTTCGTCACCTGTATTGCCATATGAGCTTGTGGACCTTTCCTCAATTGCCTCCCAACAGTATCTAAGATAAGACCATCTTCATCAAATACAAACTCGATTGAGCTGATACATCCGTCAACAAGATTACGGAGGAGGGCCAAAGCTTGCTCTTGCACTGGAGGCTCAGGATCTGAGAGCAATGAGTTTATTTTGTTATTCCACATAAGAAATTTCATAAAGATTAATCATATGATTATGGTTTGATGAATTTACCACTAATGAGGCAAGCAAATCCTTGAGCATTGACGTCTGAAATAAAGAGTTCTTTACGTTTATTGTCGGCAAGGAACATGAGGTTCCTTAAAGCACGTAAAGCGCTACACCGAGCATCTGGATCCATTGATTTTGACAACTCAATAAGCTGTTTTATCCCTCCGAACTCTATAAATGATGACTTTGGTGATGAAAAATCCAATACTATATTGCTCAGAGCACCAAGAACTGCAACCTGGTCCACAATATACAGGTACATACATTCAATTAGGTTGTGCCGTTTCCTTCTAAAGAAAAAAAATGACATCCGAAACTAACAAAATGCGGCATCTTATGCGACACAGTACCTGGACAGACGAAGATGGATCATGTAGTAACTGAACCAAAGGAAGCATAACATGATCGCTGTTGAATCTTCCTGCACTCAAATTCTAAATGACATGTGTCAGGGGGGAGTCCCACTTAATAGAAAGGCAGCTGAAATACTAATAACATCCAGAATGTATAATAGTTAACTAACCTTGACTGATCGAGAAGCGTTTCTTAAGCAAATGCACGCGGCAGCTTTTACATCAGCATCTTTGTGTCTTAGTGCATTAATCAGCAGGTCTAACACCTAGTAGAAGGAAATAAAGACAAACCAATTTAGCATACTACAAAAAGAAAAAACAAAACTAACCAGATACACAATCAGAAAACGGCTTGTTAGAACACACCTGCAATGACACGAAGCTACACCTGCAATCTTCAAGCTTTGAGCACAATTCAGCTAGAGACAAAAACAAACCCTGAAGACGTTTAGTCTGGAGCTCACTATCTGTCTTCAAGATGTCGACAATATTCTTGATTGCATTGGCCTCGTAAGCTAACTTCTGTAAATCCTCTTTTCCCGCAATCAGACAAGATAAACCCAAAGCAGCATCATCTCCAGATTGACCAGGGTCGTTGAGCAGCTCAAGCAGAGTAGTTATCAATCCCGATTTGGTTCCCATGTTCACGAAATAAGAAGGAGAAGTGTTGTATATAACAACTAAGCAGAGACAAGAAAGCAGCCTCGTTCTCGGATACCTATCCTTTGTTAATTCAGTTACAGAATTCAAATGTCTCCCAGATTCAAGTCCAACAAAATCCGAAACAGCTTCAGGGTTGTTCTTCAAAACCGTGGCTAAAGATTCAAGACAAGCTTCTCTTTGGCTTAACGAACCATCAAGAAGTATAACAAGCTTCTCCAACACACCAGCTTCGCAGAGAACACGCTGCTCCACACTTGTTCCACAAGCATGAGCAATGATGCTCGCACCAAGCCCACTAACATTCTCATTCTCGCTGTTCAACAAGGAGAATAGAAACTCCATGTTTTTCTCTTGAAGAAAGTCGTACTTTGGAGCTTGATTAGATTGAAATATCATTCTAAGCGAGCGAGCCCCCGCATCTACTACCTGGAGAGAATGAATAACAAAAACGAAACAGAAACAATAAGGAACCGATTCACATAACTCAAAGATGATAGGATCAACAAAGTTTCCAAAGGCCAATGTTTTACTACTTCCTCAGATGCAGACAATTCAAAAGGTGAAAACTTTAAAACTCCTAAACAAGAGAGACTACAGAACGAATCTAAATCGTTCAAGCTTCTTGACAAGAACCACATAGTAATTCTAATCTCATTTCCCAATCTAGACTTTAACGGAAAAAAAAAAGTCAATAAAATTTTGAAAAGATTAAACCTTTTCGTCAGGATTAGTGAGAAGACGAAGAAGACGAGGGAAAACACCGGCATCAAGAACAGCTTGAACTCCGGCTTCAAACCCACAAGCGAAACTCCCAAGCGCCGCCGCAGATTGGACAAGGATGTTGTTGCATTTCTCCGAATCATCTGCATCAGCGAGAGCAGAAGCTATGGCGGGAACAGCTCCGAGTTTGAGGAAAGAGAGCTTCTTTGTACGGTTTCCGATAATCTGGTTTTTGACCTCACGAAGGGCCTTAAGCTTGACTTCAGGGTCAGATGAAGCCAGACGAGAGAATACATCGGCTTGACGATTACTATTATTACCGGATGCGGATGCGGTTGAGGAGGAGGAAGAAGCGGCGGAGGTTGTGGTTGTAGGCATGGCGGAGATTTAGTTTCTCCGGCAAATCGGAAATAGAAATGGCTAATTGAGATTGGAAAAGAGAGGCAGAGGAGTTCCGTAAAGGTTTCAAGTTTCAACCTTTTTTGTTTTAATAATTTCGTTTAATAAAAGATTGGGTTTTTATTTTTTGTTTTTAAACTAATAATTGAGAGTAGCTATGAACCAATCATGTTAGAGAAGAGATTTTTCTAAACATAGGTCCTATTTAGTTTTGTTTTTTTCTTCTATTATTTGNGGATCTGAGAGCAATGAGTTTATTTTGTTATTCCACATAAGAAATTTCATAAAGATTAATCATATGATTATGGTTTGATGAATTTACCACTAATGAGGCAAGCAAATCCTTGAGCATTGACGTCTGAAATATAGAGTTCTTTACGTTTATTGTCGGCAAGGAACATGAGGTTCCTTAAAGCACGTAAAGCGCTACACCGAGCATTTGGATCCATTGATTTTGACAACTCAATAAGCTGTTTTATCCCTCCGAACTCTATAAATGATGACTTTGGTGATGAAAAATCCAATACTATATTGCTCAGAGCACCAAGAACTGCAACCTGGTCCACAATATACAGGTACATACATTCAATTAGGTTGTGCCGTTTCCTTCTAAAGAAAAAAAATGACATCCGAAACTAACAAAATGCGGCATCTTATGCGACACAGTACCTGGACAGACGAAGATGGATCATGTAGTAACTGAACCAAAGGAAGCATAACATGATCGCTGTTGAATCTTCCTGCACTCAAATTCTAAATGACATGTGTCAGGGGGGAGTCCCACTTAATAGAAAGGCAGCTGAAATACTAATAACATCCAGAATGTATAATAGTTAACTAACCTTGACTGATCGAGAAGCGTTTCTTAAGCAAATGCACGCGGCAGCTTTTACATCAGCATCTTTGTGTCTTAGTGCATTAATCAGCAGGTCTAACACCTAGTAGAAGGAAATAAAGACAAACCAATTTAGCATACTACAAAAAGAAAAAACAAAACTAACCAGATACACAATCAGAAAACGGCTTGTTAGAACACACCTGCAATGACACGAAGCTACACCTGCAATCTTCAAGCTTTGAGCACAATTCAGCTAGAGACAAAAACAAACCCTGAAGACGTTTAGTCTGGAGCTCACTATCTGTCTTCAAGATGTCGACAATATTCTTGATTGCATTGGCCTCGTAAGCTAACTTCTGTAAATCCTCTTTTCCCGCAATCAGACAAGATAAACCCAAAGCAGCATCATCTCCAGATTGACCAGGGTCGTTGAGCAGCTCAAGCAGAGTAGTTATCAATCCCGATTTGGTTCCCATGTTCACGAAATAAGAAGGAGAAGTGTTGTATATAACAACTAAGCAGAGACAAGAAAGCAGCCTCGTTCTCGGATACCTATCCTTTGTTAATTCAGTTACAGAATTCAAATATCTCCCAGATTCAAGTCCAACAAAATCCGAAACAGCTTCAGGGTTGTTCTTCAAAACCGTGGCTAAAGATTCAAGACAAGCTTCTCTTTGGCTTAACGAACCATCAAGAAGTATAACAAGCTTCTCCAACACACCAGCTTCGCAGAGAACACGCTGCTCCACACTTGTTCCACAAGCATGAGCAATGATGCTCGCACCAAGCCCACTAACATTCTCATTCTCGCTGTTCAACAAGGAGAATAGAAACTCCATGTTTTTCTCTTGAAGAAAGTCGTACTTTGGAGCTTGATTAGATTGAAATATCATTCTAAGCGAGCGAGCCCCCGCATCTACTACCTGGAGAGAATGAATAACAAAAACGAAACAGAAACAATAAGGAACCGATTCACATAACTCAAAGATGATAGGATCAACAAAGTTTCCAAAGGCCAATGTTTTACTACTTCCTCAGATGCAGACAATTCAAAAGGTGAAAACTTTAAAACTCCTAAACAAGAGAGACTACAGAACGAATCTAAATCGTTCAAGCTTCTTGACAAGAACCACATAGTAATTCTAATCTCATTTCCCAATCTAGACTTTAACGGAAAAAAAAAAGTCAATAAATTTTTGAAAAGATTTAACCTTTTCGTCAGGATTAGTGAGAAGACGAAGAAGACGAGGGAAAACACCGGCATCAAGAACAGCTTGAACTCCGGCTTCAAACCCACAAGCGAAACTCCCAAGCGCCGCCGCAGATTGGACAAGGATGTTGTTGCATTTCTCCGAATCATCTGCATCAGCGAGAGCAGAAGCTATGGCGGGAACAGCTCCGAGTTTGAGGAAAGAGAGCTTCTTTGTACGGTTTCCGATAATCTGGTTTTTGACCTCACGAAGGGCCTTAAGCTTGACTTCAGGGTCAGATGAAGCCAGACGAGAGAATACATCGGCTTGACGATTACTATTATTACCGGATGCGGATGCGGTTGAGGAGGAGGAAGAAGCGGCGGAGGTTGTGGTTGTAGGCATGGCGGAGATTTAGTTTCTCCGGCAAATCGGAAATAGAAATGGCTAATTGAGATTGGAAAAGAGAGGCAGAGGAGTTCCGTAAAGGTTTCAAGTTTCAACCTTTTTTGTTTTAATAATTTCGTTTAATAAAAGATTGGGTTTTTATTTTTTGTTTTTAAACTAATAATTGAGAGTAGCTATGAACCAATCATGTTAGAGAAGAGATTTTTCTAAACATAGGTCCTATTTAGTTTTGTTTTTTTCTTCTATTATTTGAGAATTAAAAAGAAATATTTAATCAATCAATTCAGATCCAGTGTTTATATAAGTTTGGGTAAAACAGATTTATGTAATAGTTTATGATTGTACATCCATATTATAAATATTTAATATTTATGAATTTTATCAGTCTAGTTAATAAATAAGTAATATGAATAAAAAGTACTACTACTGTTTTCATATATCTTATTTGTACAAAATGATATTTGCTATGGCACAAAAATTAACAAAATGTTTACATAAACTCCCATCTAAAATCGAAGTGAAAAAAAAAAAATACTAAGGTAATTCAAATATTTTATATTCAAACCAACCATAATTCATAAAATTTATTCAACAAAAAGTTTTTAAACGAGTGGGCTCTGGTGCTTCCATTTCTGTATGGACTGACCCATGGATCCCTGTTCAATCCCTGAAACCAGCACTAAGCACCGGATCGCCGTATGATCCTTTGCTCCGAGTTTCATATCTTATTGACAGGAATATTAATTCGTGGGATATGGCTCAGTTTACGGCTACGGTTGTACCGGAAGATGTGGCTATGATTTCTGCCTTACCGTTGCGACAGCCGGATGAACCGGATTTGCTGGGATGGCATTTTACTAAGTCTGGTAAATATTCGGTTAAATCAGGATACCATGTTCTTCGTTCAAATCTGACAGCTCTCGCTGAGCTAAGAGTATTCGGGCCGGACATTGTCCCTCTTCAGGCTTTTGTGTGGAAAATTAGATGTCCACCGAAGCTCCGTCACTTTCTGTGGCAAGCTCTTTCGGGGTGTGTGGCGGTTACAGCGAATCTACGGAAACGCGGTATGAGTTGTGATGCCACCATGTGGCTTTGTGGTTTTCAGGAGGAGACGATTAATCATACCCTTTTCGAATGTCTCCCGCTCGGCAGGTTTGGGCTTTGTCGCAGTTTCCGACAGCCCAGGATATTTTCCCTTCAGCATCAGTTTTCACAAACATGGATTTTCTCTTTTGGAGATTTACAGATATTCCATCACATGATTTCTTTCCCTGGATTTTGTGGTATATCTGGAAAGCGCGCAATGATAAAGTTTATAGTAATCTAGATTCAAATCCTCTTGCAATTTTGCGCTTGGCGGAGGATGAGGCAAAGGCATGGATTCTGGCTCAGACTGATGATGTGGTTTTAAACCCGGATATTCCCACTGTGGCTACAACCGGTGGACGTGTGGACTTAGGGATTCCTAGGGCTTTTTCAAGTTATACTTGTTTTGTAGATGGTTCTTGGAAATGTTCAGATGATTATGGGGGCAGAGGATGGTTTTGCACGTCGCCCTGGAGTGTTGTCTCTACTATGGGTGCTGCCAACCTACGTCGTAGTCTCTCCCCGCTCCATGCCGAGGTTGAAGCCCTTGTTTGGGCAATGCGCTGCATGATTGGAGTGGATAACCAATCTGTCGTTTTTCTTACCGACTGCTCTGATTTAGTGAAGATGGTGTCTTCGCCTTCCGAGTGGCCAGCTTTTACGCCTTATTTGGAGGACATCCAGGCGGATAAAGAGGAGTTTACTTTTTTTTTCCTTGGTCTACGTTTCTTGCTCTCAGAATGGTAAAGCGGATAATCTAGCGCGACGAGTTCGCACAGTTCCGCACTTAGTTACCTATGTAAACAATGTTCTTTCGCATTGGCTTGTTTGAGCAAAAATCTTGTTCTGTTGTTGACAAAAAAAAAAGTTTTTAAATTAAAATCAAACCTTAGATGGGGGTTTACAAGTGTAACCGTAATAATCGCATATGATTATTTGTATATCCTGACTCAAAACTTTGTATATTTTTTTGTTTTATCTAATTACAATCTTATCAGAAATAAAATTTTAAGACAACTTGAACATGCTCATCCCTTTAACTTCAGCTCCTAAGAAAAGACCAAGGTCCAGTTCCTGTCCCAATCCTGTAACAGTCACGTTTACATTCTGTTATTAAAAAAATTAAACAGTTTTTTTTTATAACCTTTTTAACTACAAGAAACAGAGAGTTTCATATTTTTTTACCGCCAGAATCCAACGGCTGCTCTAAGACTCATGTAGATAGTGAGACCAAACCAAAGTCCAATAAACCCATGAGTCGATGAGAGGAAGAGCAAACACAAAATGCTAACTATAGCCACCACTACTAGNCTCGTTCTCGGATACCTATCCTTTGTTAATTCAGTTACAGAATTCAAATGTCTCCCAGATTCAAGTCCAACAAAATCCGAAACAGCTTCAGGGTTGTTCTTCAAAACCGTGGCTAAAGATTCAAGACAAGCTTCTCTTTGGCTTAACGAACCATCAAGAAGTATAACAAGCTTCTCCAACACACCAGCTTCGCAGAGAACACGCTGCTCCNATCGGATGCTCCAAAGTTAACTCCATCAAATACAAACGCTAAAGCATTGGTCGGTTGTGTTCCTGCCACAAACTTTAGTAAACAAGAAACATATTTAGTCACAATGTTATGTCAGAATGTTATTTCATAATCTTTGTTTGATTACAGAGTTAAGGGGATGTTAATTAATCACCGGAAGTCCTATGCTAATANCGCTGTTCAACAAGGAGAATAGAAACTCCATGTTTTTCTCTTGAAGAAAGTCGTACTTTGGAGCTTGATTAGATTGAAATATCATTCTAAGCGAGCGAGCCCCCGCATCTACTACCTGGAGAGAATGAATAACAAAAACGAAACAGAAACAATAAGGAACCGATTCACATAACTCAAAGATGATAGGATCAACAAAGTTTCCAAAGGCCAATGTTTTACTACTTCCTCAGATGCAGACAATTCAAAAGGTGAAAACTTTAAAACTCCTAAACAAGAGAGACTACAGAACGAATCTAAATCGTTCAAGCTTCTTGACAAGAACCACATAGTAATTCTAATCTCATTTCCCAATCTAGACTTTAACGGAAAAAAAAAAGTCAATAAAATTTTGAAAAGATTAAACCTTTTCGTCAGGATTAGTGAGAAGACGAAGAAGACGAGGGAAAACACCGGCATCAAGAACAGCTTGAACTCCGGCTTCAAACCCACAAGCGAAACTCCCAAGCGCCGCCGCAGATTGGACAAGGATGTTGTTGCATTTCTCCGAATCATCTGCATCAGCGAGAGCAGAAGCTATGGCGGGAACAGCTCCGAGTTTGAGGAAAGAGAGCTTCTTTGTACGGTTTCCGATAATCTGGTTTTTGACCTCACGAAGGGCCTTAAGCTTGACTTCAGGGTCAGATGAAGCCAGACGAGAGAATACATCGGCTTGACGATTACTATTATTACCGGATGCGGATGCGGTTGAGGAGGAGGAAGAAGCGGCGGAGGTTGTGGTTGTAGGCATGGCGGAGATTTAGTTTCTCCGGCAAATCGGAAATAGAAATGGCTAATTGAGATTGGAAAAGAGAGGCAGAGGAGTTCCGTAAAGGTTTCAAGTTTCAACCTTTTTTGTTTTAATAATTTCGTTTAATAAAAGATTGGGTTTTTATTTTTTGTTTTTAAACTAATAATTGAGAGTAGCTATGAACCAATCATGTTAGAGAAGAGATTTTTCTAAACATAGGTCCTATTTAGTTTTGTTTTTTTCTTCTATTATTTGAGAATTAAAAAGAAATATTTAATCAATCAATTCAGATCCAGTGTTTATATAAGTTTGGGTAAAACAGATTTATGTAATAGTTTATGATTGTACATCCATATTATAAATATTTAATATTTATGAATTTTATCAGTCTAGTTAATAAATAAGTAATATGAATAAAAAGTACTACTACTGTTTTCATATATCTTATTTGTACAAAATGATATTTGCTATGGCACAAAAATTAACAAAATGTTTACATAAACTCCC
>NC_025698.1:27718855-27725689 GCF_000633955.1 Camelina sativa | reverse complement strand
TTTAAACTAATAATTGAGAGTAGCTATGAACCAATCATGTTAGAGAAGAGATTTTTCTAAACATAGGTCCTATTTAGTTTTGTTTTTTTCTTCTATTATTTGAGAATTAAAAAGAAATATTTAATCAATCAATTCAGATCCAGTGTTTATATAAGTTTGGGTAAAACAGATTTATGTAATAGTTTATGATTGTACATCCATATTATAAATATTTAATATTTATGAATTTTATCAGTCTAGTTAATAAATAAGTAATATGAATAAAAAGTACTACTACTGTTTTCATATATCTTATTTGTACAAAATGATATTTGCTATGGCACAAAAATTAACAAAATGTTTACATAAACTCCCATCTAAAATCGAAGTGAAAAAAAAAAAATACTAAGGTAATTCAAATATTTTATATTCAAACCAACCATAATTCATAAAATTTATTCAACAAAAAGTTTTTAAACGAGTGGGCTCTGGTGCTTCCATTTCTGTATGGACTGACCCATGGATCCCTGTTCAATCCCTGAAACCAGCACTAAGCACCGGATCGCCGTATGATCCTTTGCTCCGAGTTTCATATCTTATTGACAGGAATATTAATTCGTGGGATATGGCTCAGTTTACGGCTACGGTTGTACCGGAAGATGTGGCTATGATTTCTGCCTTACCGTTGCGACAGCCGGATGAACCGGATTTGCTGGGATGGCATTTTACTAAGTCTGGTAAATATTCGGTTAAATCAGGATACCATGTTCTTCGTTCAAATCTGACAGCTCTCGCTGAGCTAAGAGTATTCGGGCCGGACATTGTCCCTCTTCAGGCTTTTGTGTGGAAAATTAGATGTCCACCGAAGCTCCGTCACTTTCTGTGGCAAGCTCTTTCGGGGTGTGTGGCGGTTACAGCGAATCTACGGAAACGCGGTATGAGTTGTGATGCCACCATGTGGCTTTGTGGTTTTCAGGAGGAGACGATTAATCATACCCTTTTCGAATGTCTCCCGCTCGGCAGGTTTGGGCTTTGTCGCAGTTTCCGACAGCCCAGGATATTTTCCCTTCAGCATCAGTTTTCACAAACATGGATTTTCTCTTTTGGAGATTTACAGATATTCCATCACATGATTTCTTTCCCTGGATTTTGTGGTATATCTGGAAAGCGCGCAATGATAAAGTTTATAGTAATCTAGATTCAAATCCTCTTGCAATTTTGCGCTTGGCGGAGGATGAGGCAAAGGCATGGATTCTGGCTCAGACTGATGATGTGGTTTTAAACCCGGATATTCCCACTGTGGCTACAACCGGTGGACGTGTGGACTTAGGGATTCCTAGGGCTTTTTCAAGTTATACTTGTTTTGTAGATGGTTCTTGGAAATGTTCAGATGATTATGGGGGCAGAGGATGGTTTTGCACGTCGCCCTGGAGTGTTGTCTCTACTATGGGTGCTGCCAACCTACGTCGTAGTCTCTCCCCGCTCCATGCCGAGGTTGAAGCCCTTGTTTGGGCAATGCGCTGCATGATTGGAGTGGATAACCAATCTGTCGTTTTTCTTACCGACTGCTCTGATTTAGTGAAGATGGTGTCTTCGCCTTCCGAGTGGCCAGCTTTTACGCCTTATTTGGAGGACATCCAGGCGGATAAAGAGGAGTTTACTTTTTTTTTCCTTGGTCTACGTTTCTTGCTCTCAGAATGGTAAAGCGGATAATCTAGCGCGACGAGTTCGCACAGTTCCGCACTTAGTTACCTATGTAAACAATGTTCTTTCGCATTGGCTTGTTTGAGCAAAAATCTTGTTCTGTTGTTGACAAAAAAAAAAGTTTTTAAATTAAAATCAAACCTTAGATGGGGGTTTACAAGTGTAACCGTAATAATCGCATATGATTATTTGTATATCCTGACTCAAAACTTTGTATATTTTTTTGTTTTATCTAATTACAATCTTATCAGAAATAAAATTTTAAGACAACTTGAACATGCTCATCCCTTTAACTTCAGCTCCTAAGAAAAGACCAAGGTCCAGTTCCTGTCCCAATCCTGTAACAGTCACGTTTACATTCTGTTATTAAAAAAATTAAACAGTTTTTTTTTATAACCTTTTTAACTACAAGAAACAGAGAGTTTCATATTTTTTTACCGCCAGAATCCAACGGCTGCTCTAAGACTCATGTAGATAGTGAGACCAAACCAAAGTCCAATAAACCCATGAGTCGATGAGAGGAAGAGCAAACACAAAATGCTAACTATAGCCACCACTACTAGTGAAGCTGCGGCGTAACCGAAATCGGATGCTCCAAAGTTAACTCCATCAAATACAAACGCTAAAGCATTGGTCGGTTGTGTTCCTGCCACAAACTTTAGTAAACAAGAAACATATTTAGTCACAATGTTATGTCAGAATGTTATTTCATAATCTTTGTTTGATTACAGAGTTAAGGGGATGTTAATTAATCACCGGAAGTCCTATGCTAATAAGGTGTAAAACTTTATCGTCTTTTGTAAATACTCTTGCTCCAAAATGCAACGCGGCTCCAAGTATAGCCGCGAGTAGAAAGCCGAGAACCAATCCCAACTGTCACAAGATTTTAGTATCAAATTGGTCGAAAACAGAATATTTTTAAGCTTAAAGAAAATATGCAGTACCTGCAGCACACGAGAAGCTGTAGCTGCAGCTCTTTTGTAGTCTTTGTTGGCAAACGCGCTCGCTAGTATTGCCTTCAGAAACAAAAGAAACACTTGTTTATACTTTAAAGTAGGCGCTTAATCGAGAAATATGCAATGAGTAAAGAGATCATGTGTTAAAAACCTGGCCAGCTACGGCGAACCCATCTGCAAGAAGTGAAGTAGCTAACCAAACCTGCAAGCAAACTTGGAAAGCTGCCATGGAAGTTGATCCTTCTCGTGCAGCTAGTGACGCGGAAAGAGTCACACAAAACGTTACTGCGATTACTCTCATTAGTAAAAGCAAGCCTGAGAGAAAGAATCATATAGAGAAAAACAAAAGGTTTTATTTCATCAGAGACGTCACTATGAACACACTTATTAAGTTTATGCAATACCATTTTGCATGAATCTACAGAGTTGAAGATGTTTGGTACTCATGATAAAGATATCGACTTGACCCATCAGTTTCCACAAAAGAATCCCATAGATAAGGTATCTAAATATGAGCATAGAAATAGTAAATTTAAAGTAACGGTTATAAGATTAACCAAGCTTCTGATGACTGTAAATTAAACTTACTGGGATATAACATGAGCAATGGCTGCTCCTGTAACGCCTAGGCGGAAAACGAATATGAATATTGGATCGAGTATTATGTTTGTAGCATCTCCAATCACTGCACATGAGATAATTTGTAAAGATGAATCATCAGTTTTGTGTTCTGTTTCAAGGACTTTGATCATATTATACATGAGACTTTACCGGTTGCATATAACGGAGTTGTCGTGTCTTTAAATCCGCGGAAAACACCTTGTGTCGCAAGTGAGAGAAGAACAGCGGGTGCACCGAGTGATCTTAAAGATAGATATCTTTGAGCAGGTCTTAGCATCAGAGTATCCTGTAAGATATTTAAAACCATGCTTAGAAGATTTCATCAATCTCATAACATCATATATAGATCCTGAAAGATCGATACTTAACGTGTTTAACTCCCATGAAACTCAAGAGAGGTTTCTCAGCGGATATAAGAAACACAGCTTGAAGAAGGCCAAGAATGCTTCCAATGATTAAAGCTGATGAAGCTGATGGAATAATTCTTCTCCTTATTGGAGATTGACTGACGTTAAAGATATTTCTACTGGTTTTAGATTCATCTGATATAGAATCTGAACAAAAAAATCAAACAAACCTAGTGATCATTATTTACTTCAGAAATAAAATAAAACAAGAGAAGGAATTGACTACATACCTTTATTGTTTTCAGGAATCAATTCTTGAACTTCCTCCTTTGTATTGTTCATACCAGCTTCTTCAGTACACTCTTTATGATCTTGGTCTGTGTTTTGCTGAGAACTATATGCATCTTCCTCTGCTACAAAGGATGTTGTGATGCTAACGAGTGGGAAAATAGCGATTCTTGAAACTTGGTTGAACAAAGCTATAGAAACTCCAACTGCAGCTAGCTCCACAGGACCTGAATTCCTCATAACAAGAGTCGAACATTTAAACCAATTATTTTCATTTTTGATACAAAAAATAAGCAAATGAAATTAAAACTCTCTAGCTGTTGTTGTTACCAATTTGGCCAATGAAGGCTGTGTCAACTAGAGATGCTATAGGATCAGCTGTTAAAGCAAGTGCTGCAGGGTAAGCAATTCGCGCTATCTCCAAACCAAGCTCATCAAATTTCAAAACTGACCTGATACATGAGAGAAAATCATTTGTTTCTAAACATGATTACAAACAGAACTACACAAAAAAGTTTACCTGAAATCATTAAAGAAGATGTAAAGAGGGTTTCTTGGAAAATCTGTGTTGTAGCTATGTTCAGACATTATTAATTAGAGATTACAATGTAACTGAAGCTTTCTTGAGTTTCACAAGTACATAAAAGAATATGCCTGCAAAATCAGACATATATATAAATGATTCTCAGTTAGTTAGGTACTGTTACACTTCATTAGATGCCCCCAAGAAAAAGAGAGAGCTTATACAAGTAGAGAGTTAATGATGAAATTAATATCGTTAAGTCAAAACCTATCCTCATCTTCAAATAGAGAAAAATGAATTGGGAAGTAAACGAAATACAAGTAGAGAAATTTGGTTACAACAAATTTTCTATCATTGAAAGTTTGGTTAACATCAATTACTAAAGAAAAAATAACACAAATTTGAAGTCAAAGTGACAGAAAACAATTTTATGACAAAATAGGATTGTCAATGTCTGATAGAATAGGAAATATGTACCAATAAAAGTTTTTAAATTAGTTTAAATAATTTCTATTCGTTTTAATTTCTATGTAATTTACTACAGAATCTGAACGATATACCTCTAATTTTGGGATACAACTTGAATACACTTACAAGAGCAGCAGTAAAATCGCTTAGCATTATTTATATCTCCAGACTAATACTCTTTGTTATTTATTTATTTAGTTACAACCTCAGTAAAGGTTTTAAGAACAATTAAAAACATGCTCCTCCCTTTAAAATCCTTCTTCATCAGCTTCTAAGAAAAGACCAAGGTCCTGTTCCTGTCCCAATCCTGTAATAGTCACATTCTGTTTATCAATCATTTTTTTTTTACACCTTTTTAACTACAAGAAACAGAGAGTTTCGGAGATTTTTTTACCGCCAGAATCCAACGGCAGCCCTAAGGCTCATGTAGATGGTGAGACCAAACCAAAGTCCAATAAACCCATGAGTCGATGAGAGAAAGAGCAAACACAAGATGCTAACTATAGCCACCATTACTAGTGAAGCTGCCGCGTAACCGAAATCAGATGCTCCAAAGTTGACACCATCGAACACAAACGCTAAGGCATTAATTGGTTGTGTCCCTGCCACAAACTGTAGGAAACTTTAGCCATATATTATCACATAATCTTGACCTGATTAGTGGTTTAATAGGAACTGATTAATTACCGGAAGTCCTATGCTAATTAGGTGTAAAACTTTATCGTCTTTTGTAAATACTCTTGCTCCAAAATGCAGTCCTGCTCCAAGTATAACCGCGAGAAGAAAGCCGAGAACCAATCCCAACTGTCACAAGATTTAGTCCTTAAAGTCTTTATATGTTTTAGTAGACATGTTAAGTGGATAATTTCTTCAACTAAATATACAAACCTTAAACAAGATTTCTTGTTTAATGTTTACTGTTTATTCTCATGTAAACACAAAACATAAATGTATAAATTGTGTGTACCTGCAGTACACGAGAAGCGGTAGCTGCAGCTCTTTTGTAGTCCTTTTTGGCAAACGCGCTCGCTAATATTGCCTTAAGGAAAGAAACATTTGTTAATACTTTAGATCCGTAATCGAAAAAATGATGCAATGTGTAAAGAAACAATGAGCTAAAAAACCTGGCCAGCGACGGCGAAACCATCTGCAAGAAGAGAAGTAGCTAACCAGACCTGCAAGCAAACTTGGAAAGCTGCCATGGAAGTTGATCCTTCTCGTGCAGCTAGTGACGCGGAAAGAGTTGCACAGAATGTTACCGCAATTACTCTCATCAACAAAAGAAAGCCTGAGACAGAAAAATCACATAAGGGAAAAAGAACCACACGGTGTTATTTTATCAAAGATTTTTCACTGTGAAACACATTGAATATTTCAAAAGTATTGTTGCAATACCATTTTTCATGAATCTACAGAACTGAAGATGTTTTGTACTCATGTTGAAGATATCAACTTGACCCATCAGTTTCCACAAGAGTATTCCACACATAAGGTATCTGAAAAGGAACATGGAAACCTCAGGTAAATTGAAGTAGATGTCATTGCTGAGATTAACCAAACTTCACAAGTGAAATGAAACTCACTGGGATATAACATGAGCAGTGGCTGCTCCTGTTACGCCTAGACGGAAAACGAATATGAAAATCGGGTCGAGAATTATGTTTGTGACATCTCCAATCACTACAAAAAAAAGTTATAAGAAAGAAAAGTGGATCATCAGTTTTGTTCTGTTTTTAAGGATTTTGAACCTGTTATATGTAAGTGGCGTTACCAGTAGCAAACAACGGAGTTGTTGTGTCTTTAAATCCACGGAAAACGCCTTGTGCCGCAAGTGAGAGTAGAACAGCAGGTGCACCAAGTGATCTAAGAGATAGATATCTCTGAGCAGGTCTTAGCATTGGAGAATCCTGTAAAAATCAAACCATGCTTAAAAAATTTCATCAATATA
>NC_025698.1:27709896-27717066 GCF_000633955.1 Camelina sativa | reverse complement strand
AACGGAGTTGTTGTGTCTTTAAATCCGCGGAAAACGCCTTGTGCCGCAAGTGAGAGTAGAACAGCAGGTGCACCAAGTGATCTAAGAGATAGATATCTCTGAGCAGGTCTTAGCATTGGAGAATCCTGTAAAAATCAAACCATGCTTAAAAAATTTCATCAATATAATCTCATAACATCATATATAGAGCCAGAAAAATTGATACTTTACGTGTTTAACTCCCATGAAACTCAAGAGAGGTTTCGCTGCGGATATAAGAAACACGGCTTGAAAAAGGCCAAGAAAGCCTCCAATGATTAAAGCAGATGAAGCTGATGGTATGTTTCGTTTCTTGGCTGAAGGTTTACTAACACTAAAGATACTACTGACTGCTTTAGATTCATCTGATGAAGAATCTGAAATAAAGAAAACATGAACAAGCTAGTGATGATTACGATCAAGAAAACAAACAAACAGAGGAGTGATGATGTTGCGTAGAACAAATAAGTACCTTTATNATCGGGTCGAGAATTATGTTTGTGACATCTCCAATCACTACAAAAAAAAGTTATAAGAAAGAAAAGTGGATCATCAGTTTTGTTCTGTTTTTAAGGATTTTGAACCTGTTATATGTAAGTGGCGTTACCAGTAGCAAACAACGGAGTTGTTGTGTCTTTAAATCCGCGGAAAACGCCTTGTGCCGCAAGTGAGAGTAGAACAGCAGGTGCACCAAGTGATCTAAGAGATAGATATCTCTGAGCAGGTCTTAGCATTGGAGAATCCTGTAAAAATCAAACCATGCTTAAAAAATTTCATCAATATAATCTCATAACATCATATATAGAGCCAGAAAAATTGATACTTTACGTGTTTAACTCCCATGAAACTCAAGAGAGGTTTCGCTGCGGATATAAGAAACACGGCTTGAAAAAGGCCAAGAAAGCCTCCAATGATTAAAGCAGATGAAGCTGATGGTATGTTTCGTTTCTTGGCTGAAGGTTTACTAACACTAAAGATACTACTGACTGCTTTAGATTCATCTGATGAAGAATCTGAAATAAAGAAAACATGAACAAGCTAGTGATGATTACGATCAAGAAAACAAACAAACAGAGGAGTGATGATGTTGCGTAGAACAAATAAGTACCTTTATTGTTTTCAGGAATCAATTCTTGAGTTTCTTCCGTTGTATTGTTGTTAGTACCAGTTTCAATACATTCTTTATGATCTTGGACTGTGTTTTGCTGAGAACTACAAGCATCTTCCTCTGCTACAAATGAAGTTGTGATGCTAACGAGTGGGAAAATAGCGATTCTTGAAACTTGGTTGAACAAAGCTATAGAAACTCCAACTGCAGCAAGCTCTACAGGACCTGTAAATAATCATATAAACAAGAACTGATCAAAGATCTAACCGATGATCTCCATTTTTGAAACAAAAGTAAGCAAATGAAATACTATTGTTGTTGTTGTTACCAATTTGGCCTATGAAGGCTGTATCAACTAGAGATGCAATAGGATCAGCTGTTAAAGCAAGTGCTGCGGGTAAAGCTATTCGTGCTATCTCCAAGCCAAGCTCATCCAATTTCAAAACTGACCTGATACATCAATCAATGTAAAACCAAATTTTAAGTTTCTTTCTGATCATGATTATTACTATACCAACAAAAAAAGAAGAAGTGTTTACCTGAAGTCACTAAAGAAGATGTAAAGAGGGTTTCTTGGGAAATCTATGTTGTATCCATCTTCAGACATCATTAAGAGATGTTACTGAAGCTTCCTCTTGAGTCTCCAAGCTTCACAAGGTACATATAAGAATCTGAATGCAGAATCTAGCAAAGTAAATGATTCTCGGTTAGGTAGGTGACAATTCATTAGAGAGATGCCCCTAGAAAAAAAGAGAATTATTTCATTTTCAGGAATAAAGCGGTTTGAAGGCTATCCACACATTACAATTACCTTAGTAATTCAAATTATTGATGACTTTAAGTCAAAATCAAACTCCAATTTTGTGGTCGCCTCCAGAAATCTAGAGGGTTCGAGAAATACCAAAATTTGTTCTAATAACAATTCTGCTTTGGATCAAAGGCTGAAAAAAATTAAGAAATTAAAGAAGAATGATCAAAAGAGATTAAAGAAGAGAAAGTTGGGTATAACCACAAATTGTCTATCACTAAAAGTTTGGTTAATGTCAATCACCAAAGAAAAATCGAAGAAACTTAATTATTATAATGACGTTAGAAAGCTACCCAACAATTTGATGAAAACTTTACGAAAGAAAACAAAGAGAAAAGGAATTTAACTTTTAATCCAAAATGTGTAGAATTCGAAAAGGTGATTAAGAACGAAGATAACAAAAAAATGTAACGTAAAAAGAATAAACCCACCTTTTTTTTCTGAACCAATAGAGGTCAATGATGTATGTCTCTTTCTTTTTACTATTTTAACGATACAATTTCCCAGCAAAACTTTCACGAAACAATTTCCCAGAAAATTACAAAACAACAAAAAGAAAAAAGAAAAAAAAACTCAGCAAACTAAAATACTCAAGTTTTTTTTTTTGTTGTTCTGTAGCTGTTTGGCGAATGTTACACTTTGTTTGAAGTTTGGACCAAATGAAAAGAGTTTATATATCAGCAGCCTTGAAAATAGGGGTTTTGGTAATAAATCTCAATGAATTTGAATGATATGATAAATATGGAAACAATCAAGGAGTAGGAAAGTTGACAGTAACCAAAAAAGAAAAGCAAAAATCAAGGAGTAGAGAAAATATGGAATACGAAAAATAAATGGTTGAGACTACGCCGATGCGTGTAGGACGGAAGGTGGAACGTGTTTTAAGTTGAAACATTGGAGAAGATATTAGAGTTTTTTGTTTCTTTTTTAATGTGAAAGATGTACTTGATAAAAATAAAGTCGATAAGATGTTCATCATTTTATTCCACCTGTATAACTATTTTTTTAGGATTATACAATATTGACTTAATGAATTTTAGATTGTACATCATTCTTTAATTGGTAGATTAGATAGAATATAAAAAAGATAGTTTTGTCTTATCAACGTTAGATAAAATAATGTTTAAATATGATATGCAAACATTTAATTTAGTTTAAAGTAAAAATGATTTCTTATTAGAATATGTACACTTTTCTAAACAATATTTGTTGTATATACCCTCCTAAGATATGCACTAAGACGTTTAAATTAATTGAGTTTAGACAAATATCGAAATGCTCTGTACTTTAGAGAATTTGATTGCACTTGCTAGAAATAAACCTTTCCCATAGATACCTTTCCCATATGTACCTCTAAGGTATAAGCTACCTATGTGTAAGTAGATTTTTGGTTTTTTTTTTCTAACGGTTGGATTTAGATTTTTTTTTTCTGAAGTAATTTGTTTATAACTAATTCTTTGAAAATTAGAAAAATATATTTTTTTCAAAGAATATAACAAAAAAAAAGTAGGTTGACGTATTGATGTTTATTTTTTTATTTTTTACATGGGATGAATTTGTTTTGTAGGACCATATACATGAGAGTAGGAGATAGACAAAACAAAGACCTTTAACTCTTAACTCTTGTTGCTTACTCTCTTCTATACATAGTACCCATAGTACTAGTAGTAGTAACAAAGAAGCTCGAAAAGGGTCAGAAAACAGTGGTCACCCCAACAATCCTCTTAAATAAAGCTACAAATAGATATTATTGTTGACATAGGAGCATAATAGAGAGGCACGAAAACAAGTTTTGAAAGTACAACTAACACCATCACAAATAATTAAATATCATCTACGAGTCCTTCAACTCTTTAACTCTTCTTTCCATGAGGAAAGCTCAAAAGGATCAGAAAAGAAGAGTGGAACATAGACGATCTCTCCAGCAGCAGTGAGCAAAGCTAAAGCCCCACAACATTAAAGTGGTAAAAGAAGGAAAGACGCAAGTCTTCTTTGTCGTCCAAACTTGATTCTTGACATCATCAAGAACCCACAAAACAAAACAACCACCATCAATAGAATCATACGCAGGTAACTTCCCAAGGTAGTTTGTTAGGACACCAGCAAATATTTCAGGTGTATTAATGAGACGTAGCTGCTCGGACAGTCAGACCCAACATGGAAACTACTCACACTCTCATACTAGCGTATATGATATATATATATATATATATATATATATATATATATATATATATTCATGGTTCCCAAGCTAGATTCGCAGTACACAACTCCATCAATGCATAATCCAATATAGCTACAATCATAGTAAAGAACACTACTTTGATGCGTCTCCATGAGTACGAAGATGGTTGACCACTTCCCAACGTGCATACACTATGTTTAATAAGTGAATCAGAGCACTTACGCATCTCCAGGCACAATACCTTGTATTAATAGTTGCTTCTCGCCCAAGTTTATAACTTGTTTAGTGGTTGATTACATACCACGAACCGACACCGGAGGGAAGAGCAGAGGAAGCCACGAACTGAATTACTCTGGACTATGTGAAAAGCAGATCTGACTGTGGGCATCGTCAAAATAATATTTTTGGCTGCTAACATTGACGATGATGATGAAAAGTAACAACTTTGATGAAAGTAAAGAGAAGACGAGGTCGAGACAGACAGGGACATGAAACCGTCGGCGAATTGTCGGCTAACGATGATGGAACACCATGTATTCGACACTGATCTGAATCTGAAGAGAGATTTCGCCGGCAATCTGAGCAGGATCTCGGTCTTCAGATCAACAGGGGATGTTATTACCGTTTCCTATCTCGAAAAATTGGGTGAAGAAGTAAGTTGGGTCGGTTGGGTTTCATCGGGTCGGGTTTGTGGTTAACTAGTTGAAATTGGGTTTAGGTTTGGTTTCATTCGGTATTAGTGTTTTCCTTAAATCTCCTATTACTATTTCGGAAGTACAAAATAACATTTGCAAAAATCACAATTTTTAAATCTAATAATTAAACCGTTACCATTTGAATAAATATCAAAATTTAAAGTTATTATTTTTAATATTCAAAAAACATAATTAAGATAATCCTAAAATAAATTATTAACCATAGTTTAAATTGTAAAAAATGTAAATTCTTGCGGATAATGTTATAAAGCACGTTAGAGTTTAAATAAATATGATTATATATTTGTTTACAGGTTAGTCTAATAAAAATATAAAATATTTTAGTTTGATATCAAATAAATTAAGGAGAGATGTTTAGCCAATAGTAACTGGTACCAAACACAAAACTTACATTCCATCCAAAATTATAAATTTTATATATTAATCAAAAAAATAATAAATACAAAAAATAATATATATATATATATATATAAACCGAAAACCTTTGAATTTCTGATAAGCTTCAATTTTTTTTCTAAAATATTTCAAACTTTTTTAGTAGGGATTATTGGGGTCCAAGAGTCCTCGACCCTCGATCGACCCTCTTGGCCCTCGATCGACCCTCGATTGACCCAGGACGCATCCGGACGACATCCGACAATTTCAGGACGGCATCCGGACGGTATACGGACGACATCAGGACGGTATCAAGCCGCATCCGGACGCGATTTTTTTTCTTTTCAATTTAGACATCTACATAGACATCTAGAACTCTTCATTGATGTTTTGTTCCAATATTTCTGATCCCAAAACAATCCATCCCAGCTCAAGTGTTCTTCAATATGAGACATTTCTTCATTTTCCCAAGTGTGTTGTATAACAACCCTTGACCAAGTGACTCAAATCTCAAATCTTGTTTTTGTTCCTCTCAAGACCAAGTGTTGTGGATCATAATAATAACAACCTTTTACTCACTCAGTTCAAGTCTCTCTTCTTTAGTATGTGCTATGCTCATTGTTGTGTTTGGGCAACTATCTTCGCAAGCACTTCTTAAGTCTTCTTTAGTGTGTGTTGTTTTGGACGTACAACATAGATCAAGTAGAATGATCTATTTTGATTTTTTTTTTTTTTTTGATTTTTTTTTTTTAATTCATCGTCCCTTTCCAAGGGACAACATTTAAAATACAATACCGATCTAAAAGATGAACTGAAGAGAAAAAAGACAGCAGATGAAGGAGTTACAATAGAAATTGAAGAGAAGACCGAGCAAGTTACGACTAAAAACCAAAACCAAAAGAAGGACAAGCTTCATGCTAAGGTTGTATGAACCGAAACCATGCGGAAAGATAAGTATCATGAAGTTTCTGAGGTGGTGCTGCCATCGAAGAATGCAAAAACACATTTTTCCAATCCAGACCAAGTAACTTAGCACGAATGATGAGCTGTATCTCTTTGACCAAAATAGCTGCCGGTTTTGCAGTGATAGTGTGAAGCCTTGAATTTCTCTCTTTCCAGATGAAGTAAATAACGGCTTGGAAAATCAGTTTATAGATTACATTGAGCCTGGCATTAGATGTAGGAGACCTAACCCATTGCACAATATCATCAAAAAGAGACGGAGGAGAGAGATTATGATGCACGAAGAATGCAGTCCACACTTCCTTGCTAAAAACACAGTCAAAGAAAAGGTGTTGTTTCGATTCCATAGCTGAGGAACAAAGGAGACACTGACCCGGCACACTTAGACCCCAACTCCTAAGTCGATCCCTTGTTGTTAATCTATCCCGAAGAATCACCCAGAGAATAAACGTGTGCTTAGGAATTCTTTGGCTAAACCAAACAGACTTGAACCACTGAACTTGAACTGTTGAACGAGGATGCAGGCTGGCCCAAGTTTTAGAAGATGAGAAAAAACCTGGTGTATCATTATGTGAATTACGCCACAAAAATAGTATGAGTCTGTTGGAGAAAGTTCTGGTGGAGTTGGTGGTAAACAAGCCCGCAAAAGAAGTAAAAGTGGATGTTTTCCACGAGGCAAAAGCCAAGAGCCATTTGAAATGGCCTAAGAAACAGAATTTGTTGAAGGAATTCCAGTAACCATGGGACCATTCTAATGAAAATACCATTGTTAACATCTTGTTATCATAATCTATCTCATATCGATCGGGTTGGATAATAATGTTTGGATCCGTACCATCTAGTTTGTCTTGTCTCAACCGGGGTTCCACGACCCCTTTAAACTGCCAAATCAACAAAGTCGTATAGCGCATCTCACATTTCAAATCAGAAATGTCTTAAGAAATTAACTGCTACCTAAGAAATCTTAGAATCATCAGTTCTTAGAATTTTCTTTAAA
>NC_025698.1:27660202-27709618 GCF_000633955.1 Camelina sativa | reverse complement strand
AAATTTTTTTAAAAAAAAAAAAAAAAAAAAAAAAAAAAAAAAAAAAACTCAATATACATGACTTTTTAAAAACAATAATATAGTCTTGAATAGGAAAATGATTGCTAGGTAAGTGAAGTATACCCGGCTCATCTTTTATTTGGACCTTGTGCCCAATTTTTTTTTTTTTTCTTAAAACTTAGGGTTTTGTTTGCAAATTTCAAATTTTAGGACCCTAATTTTCAAAATATCAAAAAGTATAAGACCCTAAATCTTTAAAAAAAAAATTAAGTGTACAATACCATAAACATCCAACTCCGGTGTTTTGTTGACCAGAATCCGGATTTGACCAGGAAAATATTTATCTTTTTTTTTTCCTAAAAATAATAATACTCTTTATATATTTCTGATAAATAAATGAAAATAATAAATGATTTGTATAATTTTACAAAAAAATATAACTATACCACCAAATTTTATGTGTAGTACATTTTGTTATAAAACTATAATAAAATATACTTTTTCCTTTTAAAAATTATTGTTTCTTTTGTATTTCAAATGTGCGGGTTTTAAATATTTTTCTTTTTAATTTTTATTTATTTATTGTAACGACCCGACCGCCACCTCTTAGTGGACTCCGTGTCCAATCCTTCTCCATGGGACCACTTTCTTTAATGGGCCTCACGTCCTCTCACTAGGTCTGTGAGTCTATCCATATCTGACAGCCGGTTTGCTACGTCCGAGAGGTTTTAAAGGCTTGTTACCATCCCTACAAGTCATCACAATTCGGACAGTCACTTCCTGGAAGGTCACTGTAATGACCCTCACCACGGGGTAAAATTCAAAATAAAAAACCCCTAGCCAAAGGACCTGGAAAGGACTTGAAAGGAAGGCAAAGAATGAAGGTAGAAGAATCACCGAAGAAATGTCCGAGCGAATATTGACGGATCGAGAGATGGCCGATGGTACTGTACCACATACCACATACCATGTACTGCGTACCGCGTACCGCGTACCATGGACTGTACCATGTACCGCAAGTCCATCCGTGACGGTACCATGATCCGACTGTTGACCGTACATCATCCGTTGACTGGACCGTTGACCCGTACGCCGTACCGTTGACTTCGACGCAGAACCGCAACCCGGAAATTTTAAACGTCCGTGTGGAGTGCGTGAAGAGGGAGATTCATCTCCCCTTGATGGACAATGAAATTTCATGCAAGAAAGTTGGAGACAAAATCATTACTTTTCTTAAAAAGGAACCAATGAAATTCATGCAAAGGAGGATGTGAGACAAAGGAGAGAAGAGGACATTCTCTAGCCAAGTATTGTGTGTTTCCACCAAGTATTTTTGTGGCAAAGAGGAGAACACTTGCTCACCAAATTTTCAAGAAGCTTGTTCACCAAGTTTTCGAGAAAACTTGCTCACCAAGTTTTCGCCAAAAGAGTTGAGGAGAAGCTAGAGACTTGCTCGCCATGCATTGGCCGTTGAAACCGCCCAAACTCACACCTTTCCACTATAAATAGAGAGCCTTAGGAGCCATTTGGTTTTCATCCCACCCTTAGATGAAAATTAGAGAGTTAGAGAGTTAGGGAGAAGTTAGAGAGTTAGAGTGAGCGAGTTCTCTCTTTAGAAGCTTTTTTCTTCTGCGAGTAGTTAGCCGCGTCAGCCTAGGCCTTTCCGCGTCGCTAGCTAGGACTAGAAGTCTGTTAGAGTCGATTCTTCCAGCCAAGTCCAGGTGAGTCTCGAAGCATGTATTATGCTTCATGATAGGTGGAGTTTTAGTTGATTTCTGCTTAGGATTTTTGTGTTAAATCTAGGCATTATTGGGTAGATTCGTTTCTTTTTTTCTAGATTAAATTTTAGGTAGTTAAGTCTCGTTTATTGCTTCCTTGCATGTTAGAGTGAGGTTGCGTCTAGCTCTTAGTTTCTAGATTTCATTCTAGTTTCTTAAGTTGCTTGTTTGTGTTGCATGATTGCTTGTGTGCTTTGCATGTTAGTATTTAGCGCTTAGTCTCTAGATTACCTCTAGTTTCTTAAGTTGCATGTTAATACTAGTAGGTTTGCATGTTTAGCGCTTAGTCTCTAGATAGTCCTCTAGTTTCTTAGGCTTGCATGTTAGTGTTTGTTGTTGCATGATTGCTTGTGTGCTTTGCATGTTAGTATTTAGCGCTTAGTCTCTAGATTACCTCTAGTTTCTTAACTTGCATGTTAATACTAGTAGGTTTGCATGTTTAGCGCTTAGTCTCTAGATATTTCTCTAGTTTCTTAGGCTTGCATGTCAGTGGTAGTTGTTTGCATGCTTAGCGCTTAGTCTCTAGATATTCCTCTAGTTTCTTAGGCTTGCATGTAGTGTAGCATATTTGCTTTTTACTTGATTTTCTTGCTTGAATTTCTTGTTCAGTTGCACTTGCTAAGAGGTTAGTCTCGGACTAGATCGTGCGCGAGGTGAAATGCCCGCACACAAGTTCTAGTGCCGGAGAGCTTAAAACTGGTAAGGATACTTGTAAATTTATGAGCTTAAAAACCATAAAAACTCAAGGTATCAATTGTTATAGGTCTTAATGCCTGTAGTCGCGAGAAATTCCGGCTAGCGTAGTAAGACTTGGTATGGCTGTCCTCATGATTTTTCCGTACAGCATACAGCCGCGTTCATGTAACCCATGTCGTGAGTTGTAGGGTCTAAGGACGAAGAGCTCGGAGGTAACTGGGCTCGCTACCCTGGCCGTAGCTGTCTACACGACGGTGTAGCTTGAGTGATGTTCCGGTTGCGTGCCTTTGTGGCTGCAGCGCGGGTGTTCACAAGACGATTGAGGAGACGAAGCATACCGGGCCCATAACTAAAACTTGTTTAAAAGATTAATTTAATTTTCTTTTATTCAAGCTTATTGTAGTTGTTGTTATTGCTTGCTTGCTTGTTTAATTGCTTTATTGGTTTTATTGCTTGCTTGCTTGATTGTTTGATTGCTTGTTTGATTGCTTGCTTGCTTGCTTGTTTAATTGCTTTATTGCTTTTATTGCTTGCTTGCTTGATTGTTTGACTGCTTGCTAGATTAGTTTGCTTAGCTCACTATCTTCCGCATTGCTTTCTCTGATTGTTTGTTTGATTGCTTGTTGCTTGCTTGCATGTTGATAGCTTAGTCTTGCATGTTGTAGCTTAGGCTTGTTTGTTTGCTTGCTTGCATGTTGATAGCTTAGCTTAGTTTTGCATGTTGATAGCTTAGTCTTGCATGTTGTGTGTTGCTTGCTGGGGTTGGGGTTGGGTTTTGGTTCTTATTAGGTTCCCGAACTCACTGAGTGATTAGCACTCAAGACTCCATATTTTGTTTTGCAGGTAACCTTAGTGGGGAAAAGCCTTAGGGGGAGCTCAGGACGTTAGGCCAGCCGGTGTAGAGTTGTATTGCCTTTGCAAGCTATTTTTGTAATAATTTAAGTTAATCGTATGTTGGCCTTAGGCCTGGTGCCATTTTCGTATGAATGTTTTATGAACTCATTTTATGAATTAATAAAGTATGAAAGTTATTTTCTTTAAGTTGTGTGGTTTTCAAATGGTACTAGCCTTGTCCGGGCCAACACAACGCACCAGGCCGCGAGGGTTGCAAAGCCTAAGTAGTCTCGGTCGCGGGCGGAATTGTGCTAGGGAGGACCGTTCGGGAAGTCTGCAGCTCCCGTCCCTCGGCTGGACCACCTCGGCGCAGTTCCCATCGTAGCGTTTCGTGGCTGTCCGTTGGCCTGCGTGGTCATAGGACGGTTCGGGGGCGTTACAACGGTGGTATCAGAGCATGGTTATGATGCTCATGGAACACACATTTTCAAATGTTTTATCGAGTAAATGAGTCGCAAAGGCAATTTTAGGAAACCGGTACGTCTTGTGCATTTTAGGTAGATGGGATTAGGACTTACCCTTGGATGCTGGTGCAGATGTCAGATCAGGGAAGTGAAAAGGGATGGTCGTGGGGTGATTCAAGAGCTGATGGAGAAGAGTGGCGAGACCCATTGGAGGAGGAACAATTGGAGGATGAAGGAGAAAGGCCAGAACCGTTGGAGGGTAATCAATATGATGCCAAAGATGAAAGGCAAGAACCATTGGAGAATGATCCGTGTGATGATGGAGAACACTGGCAAGAATCGTTGGAAGGTGATCCACATGATGTCGAGAGAAAGACAAAATCAAAGAAGACTGGCGATCAAACGACAGAGAGGTCGAGTTCAAAAAGAAGTGAGTCGCAAGAATATTTATGCCGGTCAAGTCCTGGAGCAAGATCAAGATACCGGAGAGGAAGAATGTTTGGTGTTTTCGATGAAGGAGATAGGTCTTATCCGCTATATGATAATTCCATTCGACAGCCGTCAAGTTTCCGGCAAACACCATTTAGAGCGCAGTTTACAAATCATAAACCATATGAGCCAAGGCGTATGCCGCCAAGAAAAAAGAGAGTACCCGAGAAGCCAAGACGAACGAGAGTACATGAGGAGCCAAGACAAATGAGCGCGCACGAAGAGCCAAGATGTCCAGAGAGTGGAGCAAGTGAACCTGTACTAAGCATATTTCAAGAGATACTAGCACTTATGCGGCAACAACAAATGTCATGCCCAAGTGCATCATAGTCCTCAAGCTTCCTAGAGATCATAGCAGTCATGAAAATTTTGGGAACTAAGTCCTTTAGAGGAGGATCAAGCACGATCAAAGCAGAACAATGGCTGCAAAATTTGGAGAAGAATTTTGATGCAACTCAATGCCCAGAAGACTACAAGAAAGATGCTGCCGAGAACTACTTGAAGAACGATGCAAGAGATTGGTGGACCAGCGTGAAGAAACACTACGGACATAGGAATCCAACATGGACAGATTTTCGAAGGGAGTTTGAAGCGAAGTATTTTCCATCGGAGGCTAGAGATAGATTGGAGACCGAGTTCATGAACTTGGAACAAGGCGAGAAGAGCATTCGAGAATTGGAGTCAAATTTTACTCAACTCCGAAGGTATGTGTACCAAGGACGAGAAGATGAAGTGGTTATGGTTCGTCGCCTTATGCAAGCACTACTAGCAGACATCCGGAATAGACTAAGGTCTGTAACTGACCAGCGAACCGATGAATTGGTTGAAAGAGCTGTGAACGTGGAGGAAATATTAAAAAGGGAGAAGAAAGCTATGCGACAAAAACCGTGCGAAGAACAAAGCAAAGATTAGGCCAAGTGATGACACAAGTCAAAAGAGGAGACTATCACCCCAAGGAGGGCGTAGTGGAAACTCAAAGAAAGGAAAAGTTGTATGTCACCCATGTGGAGAGCGAGGCCATTATTTCCGAGAGTGTAAGAAGACAGGAAAGAGTCATCTGCCAGTTCCATCTCACATCATATGTTTCAAGTGTGGCAAGAGTGGTCATTTCATGGCAGCCTGCCCACTGATCGACGCTGTAGGAGCAGTACAAGAAGCAAGAGATCCCCCACCGACCAGTCCCGAAGGAGAGCAACCAGTGAAGCAGCAAGTTAGAAAGGATCTTGTGTATCCTTCCCCTTAGGTAGTTAACCCTTAGACCTTCAGAACCGTGTGGTCGCCGGGAAGGTAAGTATGGGCGCTAACTCCCTCTTTGTGTGATTGCGTGTTTGTGTGTTTGTTTGCTTGTTGGGTTTGTTGCATGTCTAGGCTTGTTGTAGCATTTAGTAGTGCTAGTCCAAGTTCTAGGTGTTGTGTGTAGGAAGCCTTCTAGCTAGGTGTTTTAAAGAACCCTTAGTGTTAGGCCGTGTAGGGAAACCTTAGTATTCTACGTTAAACCTTTTCCTAGCCGTATACTGGAACCTGTGAGTGTTAAGTTTGGTCGAGCAAGTTGGAGTGGTTGCTGAAAGCAAGTTCGTGTTCGAGAGAAGTGGCCAAGTTGAAGCGCGAAGAAGAAGAAGAGAAAATGAATGGTGAAAGAAATCAAGGAGAAAACCAACTAAGCATGAACAAGAGGATGCAAGAAGATAATGGATGGCGAAGAAAGTGTAGCAAATCTTATGCTCTATGACAAAACCAGTGAGGTTCTATAGAACCAAACTTGGTAAATGAACAAATAATGCGACAAAGTGTGGAGGACAACCAAGGAGTTTGGAGTTGGAGACAAACGAAGAAGAGGAAGAAGTCGTTGGCAAGAACCAAGATCATTTGATCAAGTCCAATGATAAAATCGATCGAGGACATGGAGGTTACAATATTAGAGGATGAAGTCAATTAGACCAAAGAAGATATTTTATCGGACCAAGGCGTAAAAACTAAAGGAACCGGAGAAGACATTTTATCGGATCAAGACATGGAGACCAAGTAGACCGGAGGAGAAAATTTATAAATCAAGGGCGTAGAAGCTAAAGGAGCCGGAGAAGTAAAGTTATATGGAGTATGGAGCCAATAAATCAGAGTATGCAAAATCGCATGGTGAACGTACCAAGAAGCCGAAGAGAACCAAGTTATATGACCAAGAAAAGGTGTCAAGAACAAGCTGAAGAAAGAGAAGGATCGAGACGAGGAGTTGATGGAGTAGACAAGTCGCGGTACATCAAGGAAGCAACTTTAGTACCCGATGAAATTAGAAAATATGGAGAACCAAGCAGTTGCTGGAGGTGATGAAGCTTTCCAAGAGTGCTATAAAATGGCGCGAGAAGACCAAGTATATGGAAAAGTAGATCAAAGATCCGGGAGATGGTAAAGGATCAATAATGGTGTAAGGAGTAACGAAGACTGGTAACAAGTAAAGAAGACTGGTAACAAGTAAAGAAGACTCGTAAAGACCAAGGAAGGAGAGGAAGTTTAAGCTTCCAGAAACATTACAACGGAGGTATTAATGTAATGGTGATCACGGTGGTAGCAGAATGAAAACGCAAAAGACAAGAAGAATCGACATCGCAAAGAAAAGGAGGAGAAGACCTTAGAATTCGAGGACAAATTCTAATGAGGGGGGGGGAGAATGTAATGACCCTCACCACGGGGTCAAATTCAAAATAAAAAAAAACCCTGGCCAAAGGACCTGGAAAGGACTTGAAAGGAAGGCAAGGAATGAAGGTAGCAGAATCACCGAAGAAATGTCCGAGAGAATATTGACGGATAGAGAGATGGTCGATGGTACCGTACCACGTACCACATACCATTTACTGCATACCGCGTACCATGGACTATACCATGTACCACAAGTCCATCCGTGACGGTACCATGATCCGACTGTTGACCGTACATCATCCGTTGACCGGACCGTTGACCCGTACACCGTACCGTTGACTTCGACGCAGAACCGCGACCCGGAAATTTTAAACGTCCGTGTGGAGTGCGTGAAGAGAGAGATTCATCTCCCCTTGATGGCCAATGAAATTTCATGCAAGAAAGTTGGAGACAAAATCATTACTTTTCTTAAAAAGTAACCAATGAGAATTCATGCAAAGGAGGATGTGAGACAAAGGAGAGAAGAGGACATTCTCTAGCCAAGTATTGTGTGTTTCCACCAAATATTTTTGTGGCAAAGAGAAGAACACTTGCTCACCAAGTTTTCAAGAAGCTTGTTCACCAAGTTTTCGAGAAAACTTGCTCACCAAGTTTTCGCCAAAAGAGTGGAGGAGAAGCTAGAGACTTGCTCGCCATGCATTGGCCGTTGAAACCGCCCAAACTCACACCTTTCCACTATAAATAGAGAGCCTTAGGAGCCATTTGGTTTTCATCCCACCCTTAGACGAAAATTAGAGAGTTAGAGAGTTAGGGAGAAGTTAGAGAGTTAGAGTGAGCGAGTTCTCTCTTTAGAAGCTTTCTTCTTCTGCGAGTAGTTAGCCGCGTCAGCCTAGGTCTTTCCGCGTCGCTAGCTAGGACTAGAAGTCTGTTAGAGTCGATTCTTCCAGCCAAGTCCAGGTGAGTCTCGAAGCATGTATTATGCTACATGATAGGTGGAGTTTTAGTTGATTTCTGCTTAGGATTTTTGTGTTAAATCTAGACATTATTGGGTAGATTCGTTTCTTTTTTTCTAGATTAAATTCTAGGTAGTTAAGTCTCGTTTATTGCTTCCTTGCATGTTAGAGTGAGGTTGCGTCTAGATCTTATTTTCTAGATTTCATTCTAGTTTCTTAAGTTGCTTGTTGGTGTTGCATGATTGCTTGTGTGCTTTGCATGTTAGTATTTAGCGCTTAGTCGCTAGATTACCTCTAGTTTCTTAAGTTGCATGTTAATACTAGTAGGTTTGCATGTTTAGCGCTTAGTCTCTAGATAGTCCTCTAGTTTCTTAGGCTTGCATGTTAGTGTTTGTTGTTGCATGATTGCTTGTGTGCTTTGCATGTTAGTATTTAGCGCTTAGTCTCTAGATTACCTCTAGTTTCTTAACTTGCATGTTAATACTAGTAGGTTTGCATGTTTAGCGCTTAGTCTCTAGATATTTCTCTAGTTTCTTAGGCTTGCATGTCAGTGGTAGTTGTTTGCATGCTTAGCGCTTAGTCTCTAGATATTCCTCTAGTTTCTTAGGCTTGCATGTAGTGTAGCATATTTGCTTTTTACTTGATTTTCTTGCTTGAATTTCTTGTTCAGTTGCACTTGCTAAGAGGTTAGTCTCGGACTAGATCGTGCGCGAGGTGAAATGCCCGTACACAAGTTCTAGTGCCGGAGAGCTTAAAACTGGTAAGGATACTTGTAAATTTATGAGCTTAAAAACCATAAAAACTCAAGGTATCAATTGTTATAGGTCTTAATGCCTGTAGTCGCGAGAAATTCCGGCTAGCGTAGTAAGACTTGGTATGGCTGTCCTCATGATTTTTCCGTACAGCATACAGCCGCGTTCATGTAACCCATGTCGTGAGTTGTAGGGTCTAAGGACGAAGAGCTCGGAGGTAACTGGGCTCGCTATCCTGGCCGCAGCTGTCTACACGACGGTGTAGCTTGAGTGATGTTTCGGTTGCGTGCCTTTGTGGCTGCAGCGCGGGTGTTCACAGGACAATTGAGGAGACGAAGCATACCGAGCCCATAACTAAAACTTGTTTAAAAGATTAATTTAATTTTCTTTTATTCAAGTTTATTGTAGTTGTTGTTATTGCTTGCTTGCTTGTTTAATTGCTTTATTGCTTTTATTGCTTGCTTGCTTGATTGTTTGATTGCTTGCTTGCTTGCTTGTTTAATTGCTTTATTGCTTGCTTGCTAGATTAGTTTGCTTAGCTCACTATCTTCCGCATTGCTTTCTCTGATTGTTTATTTGATTGCTTGTTGCTTGCTTGCATGTTGATAGCTTAGTCTTGCATGTTGTAGCATAGGCTTGTTTGTTTGCTTGCTTGCATGTTGATAGTTTAGTCTTGCATGTTGATAGCTTAGTTTTTCATGTTGATAGCTTAGCTTAGTTTTTCATGTTGATAGCTTAGTCTTGCATGTTGTGTGTTGCTTGCTGGGGTTGGGGTTGGGTTTTGGTTCTTGTTAGGTTCCCGAACTCACTGAGTGATTAGCACTCAAGACTCCATATTTTGTTTTGCAGGTAACCTTAGTGGGGAAAAGCCTTAGGGGGAGCTCAGGACGTTAGGCCAGCCGGTGTAGAGTTGTATTGCCTTTGCAAGCTGTTTTTGTAATAATTTAAGTTAATCGTATTTTGGCCTTAGGCCTTTCGTCATTTTCGTATGAATGTTTTCTGAACTCATTTTATGAATTAATAAAGTATGAAAGTTATTTTCTTTAAGTTGTGTGGTTTTCAAATGGTACTAGCCTTGACTGAAAAGATAACTACACTTTGGTGACATAGATGACCAAATCAATTCTTTTAAATCTCTACGCAAGTCTCTATAACAGAAGTGTCACAATTCACTGCCACTAACGGATCGTAACGTCCTCGTTGCACACCAAGACCGTCACCCCCGACGGTGTGAGCCCACTTGACTCCACACTCTTCTGGGTTCGACTATGATACCACTTGTACACGCCCCGACCGTCACCTCTCAGTGGCCCCATGTCCAATCCCAGTCCATGGGTGCATTTTCCTTAATGGGTCTCACGTCCTCTCACTAAGCCCGTGAGCTTATCCATATCCGACAGCCGGTTTGCTACGTCCGGGAGGTTTTAAAGGCTTGTTACCATTCCTACAAATCACCACATGATCTTTTTATGTGTTTTGTCCTCACTGGCACAATTCCGACAGTCACTTCCCGGAAGGTCACCCATTCTGAGACTACTCCAACTCAAGCATACTTAACTCTAGAGTTCTCTCAAGACCCTTGACTGAAAAGATAAGTGCACTTTGGTGACATAGGTGGCCAAATCAATTCTTTTAAACATCTCCGCAAGTCTGTGAAACTGGGGTGTCACAATTCACCCCCACTAACAGATCGCAACGTCCTCATTGCACACCAAGACTATCACCCCCGACGGTGTGAGCCCACTTGACTCCACACTCGTCTTGGTTCGACTCTGATACCACTTGTAAACGCCCCAACCGCCACCTCAGTGGACCCATGTCCAACCCCAGTCCATGGGTCCATTTTCCTTAATGGGCCTCACATACTCTCACTAAGCCCGTGAGCCTATCCATATTCGACAGCCGGTTTGCTACGTCTGGAAGGTTTTTTAAAGGCTTGTTATCGTACCTACAAATCACCACATGATCCTTTCATGTGTTTTGTCCTCACTCGCACAATTCCGACAGTCACTTACCGGAAGGTCACCCATCTTGAGATTACTCCAGCTCAAGCATACTTAACTCTGGAGTTCTCTCAAGACGCTTGACCGAAAAGATAATTGCACTTTGATGACATAGGTGGTCAAATCAATTCTTTTAAACCTCTCTGCAAGCTCTGAAACCGAGATGTCACATTTATAAGATTATGTCATTTGAAATATATCTAAGACATTGCCAACTATTTCTTTGTTTTTAATAAGAAAAAGAAAGGAAGAAAATAATGAAAATTCGATTTATTTACATAGAGCATATATCTAGAAGATAATTATTAGGCCTAATAATTATAAAACAAAAGTTGGTTTTGTAAAATCAAAGGTTGGTTTTGTAAAATCAAAGAAATAGTTGGCAATGCTTTGGATATATTTCAAATGACATAATCTTATAAATAAGTAAAAATAAAAAAAGTATTTAAAACTATCACTTTTGAAAATACAAAATAAAAAATGATTTTAAAAGGAAAAGGTAGATTTTGTATAGTTTTTTTTGATAGGTAGATTTTTTATAGTTTAATAACAAAATCTACTACACATAAAATTTGGTGGTATAGTTTTATTATATTATTTTTCTTTGGTTTTGTAAAATCAAAGAAATAGTTGGCAATGCTTTGGATATATTTCAAATGACATAATCTTATAAATAAGTAAAAATAAAAAAAGTATTTAAAACTATCACTTTTGAAAATACAAAATAAAAAATGATTTTAAAAGGAAAAGGTAGATTTTGTATAGTTTTTTTTGATAGGTAGATTTTTTATAGTTTAATAACAAAATCTACTACACATAAAATTTGGTGGTATAGTTTTATTATATTATTTTTCTTTGGTTTTGTAAAATCAAAGAAATAGTTGGCAATGCTTTGGATATATTTCAAATGACATAATCTTATAAATAAGTAAAAATAAAAAAAGTATTTAAAACTATCACTTTTGAAAATACAAAATAAAAAATGATTTTAAAAGGAAAAGGTAGATTTTGTATAGTTTTTTTTGATAGGTAGATTTTTTATAGTTTAATAACAAAATCTACTACACATAAAATTTGGTGGTATAGTTTTATTATATTATTTTTCTTTGGTTTTGTAAAATCAAAGAAATAGTTGGCAATGCTTTGGATATATTTCAAATGACATAATCTTATAAATAAGTAAAAATAAAAAAAGTATTTAAAACTATCACTTTTGAAAATACAAAATAAAAAATGATTTTAAAAGGAAAAGGTAGATTTTGTATAGTTTTTTTTGATAGGTAGATTTTTTATAGTTTAATAACAAAATCTACTACACATAAAATTTGGTGGTATAGTTTTATTATATTATTTTTCTTTGGTTTTGTAAAATCAAAGAAATAGTTGGCAATGCTTTGGATATATTTCAAATGACATAATCTTATAAATAAGTAAAAATAAAAAAAGTATTTAAAACTATCACTTTTGAAAATACAAAATAAAAAATGATTTTAAAAGGAAAAGGTAGATTTTGTATAGTTTTTTTTGATAGGTAGATTTTTTATAGTTTAATAACAAAATCTACTACACATAAAATTTGGTGGTATAGTTTTATTATATTATTTTTCTTTGGTTTTGTAAAATCAAAGAAATAGTTGGCAATGCTTTGGATATATTTCAAATGACATAATCTTATAAATAAGTAAAAATAAAAAAAGTATTTAAAACTATCACTTTTGAAAATACAAAATAAAAAATGATTTTAAAAGGAAAAGGTAGATTTTGTATAGTTTTTTTTGATAGGTAGATTTTTTATAGTTTAATAACAAAATCTACTACACATAAAATTTGGTGGTATAGTTTTATTATATTATTTTTCTTTGGTTTTGTAAAATCAAAGAAATAGTTGGCAATGCTTTGGATATATTTCAAATGACATAATCTTATAAATAAGTAAAAATAAAAAAAGTATTTAAAACTATCACTTTTGAAAATACAAAATAAAAAATGATTTTAAAAGGAAAAGGTAGATTTTGTATAGTTTTTTTTGATAGGTAGATTTTTTATAGTTTAATAACAAAATCTACTACACATAAAATTTGGTGGTATAGTTTTATTATATTATTTTTCTTTGGTTTTGTAAAATCAAAGAAATAGTTGGCAATGCTTTGGATATATTTCAAATGACATAATCTTATAAATAAGTAAAAATAAAAAAAGTATTTAAAACTATCACTTTTGAAAATACAAAATAAAAAATGATTTTAAAAGGAAAAGGTAGATTTTGTATAGTTTTTTTTGATAGGTAGATTTTTTATAGTTTAATAACAAAATCTACTACACATAAAATTTGGTGGTATAGTTTTATTATATTATTTTTCTTTGGTTTTGTAAAATCAAAGAAATAGTTGGCAATGCTTTGGATATATTTCAAATGACATAATCTTATAAATAAGTAAAAATAAAAAAAGTATTTAAAACTATCACTTTTGAAAATACAAAATAAAAAATGATTTTAAAAGGAAAAGGTAGATTTTGTATAGTTTTTTTTGATAGGTAGATTTTTTATAGTTTAATAACAAAATCTACTACACATAAAATTTGGTGGTATAGTTTTATTATATTATTTTTCTTTGGTTTTGTAAAATCAAAGAAATAGTTGGCAATGCTTTGGATATATTTCAAATGACATAATCTTATAAATAAGTAAAAATAAAAAAAGTATTTAAAACTATCACTTTTGAAAATACAAAATAAAAAATGATTTTAAAAGGAAAAGGTAGATTTTGTATAGTTTTTTTTGATAGGTAGATTTTTTATAGTTTAATAACAAAATCTACTACACATAAAATTTGGTGGTATAGTTTTATTATATTATTTTTCTTTGGTTTTGTAAAATCAAAGAAATAGTTGGCAATGCTTTGGATATATTTCAAATGACATAATCTTATAAATAAGTAAAAATAAAAAAAGTATTTAAAACTATCACTTTTGAAAATACAAAATAAAAAATGATTTTAAAAGGAAAAGGTAGATTTTGTATAGTTTTTTTTGATAGGTAGATTTTTTATAGTTTAATAACAAAATCTACTACACATAAAATTTGGTGGTATAGTTTTATTATATTATTTTTCTTTGGTTTTGTAAAATCAAAGAAATAGTTGGCAATGCTTTGGATATATTTCAAATGACATAATCTTATAAATAAGTAAAAATAAAAAAAGTATTTAAAACTATCACTTTTGAAAATACAAAATAAAAAATGATTTTAAAAGGAAAAGGTAGATTTTGTATAGTTTTTTTTGATAGGTAGATTTTTTATAGTTTAATAACAAAATCTACTACACATAAAATTTGGTGGTATAGTTTTATTATATTATTTTTCTTTGGTTTTGTAAAATCAAAGAAATAGTTGGCAATGCTTTGGATATATTTCAAATGACATAATCTTATAAATAAGTAAAAATAAAAAAAGTATTTAAAACTATCACTTTTGAAAATACAAAATAAAAAATGATTTTAAAAGGAAAAGGTAGATTTTGTATAGTTTTTTTTGATAGGTAGATTTTTTATAGTTTAATAACAAAATCTACTACACATAAAATTTGGTGGTATAGTTTTATTATATTATTTTTCTTTGGTTTTGTAAAATCAAAGAAATAGTTGGCAATGCTTTGGATATATTTCAAATGACATAATCTTATAAATAAGTAAAAATAAAAAAAGTATTTAAAACTATCACTTTTGAAAATACAAAATAAAAAATGATTTTAAAAGGAAAAGGTAGATTTTGTATAGTTTTTTTTGATAGGTAGATTTTTTATAGTTTAATAACAAAATCTACTACACATAAAATTTGGTGGTATAGTTTTATTATATTATTTTTCTTTGGTTTTGTAAAATCAAAGAAATAGTTGGCAATGCTTTGGATATATTTCAAATGACATAATCTTATAAATAAGTAAAAATAAAAAAAGTATTTAAAACTATCACTTTTGAAAATACAAAATAAAAAATGATTTTAAAAGGAAAAGGTAGATTTTGTATAGTTTTTTTTGATAGGTAGATTTTTTATAGTTTAATAACAAAATCTACTACACATAAAATTTGGTGGTATAGTTTTATTATATTATTTTTCTTTGGTTTTGTAAAATCAAAGAAATAGTTGGCAATGCTTTGGATATATTTCAAATGACATAATCTTATAAATAAGTAAAAATAAAAAAAGTATTTAAAACTATCACTTTTGAAAATACAAAATAAAAAATGATTTTAAAAGGAAAAGGTAGATTTTGTATAGTTTTTTTTGATAGGTAGATTTTTTATAGTTTAATAACAAAATCTACTACACATAAAATTTGGTGGTATAGTTTTATTATATTATTTTTCTTTGGTTTTGTAAAATCAAAGAAATAGTTGGCAATGCTTTGGATATATTTCAAATGACATAATCTTATAAATAAGTAAAAATAAAAAAAGTATTTAAAACTATCACTTTTGAAAATACAAAATAAAAAATGATTTTAAAAGGAAAAGGTAGATTTTGTATAGTTTTTTTTGATAGGTAGATTTTTTATAGTTTAATAACAAAATCTACTACACATAAAATTTGGTGGTATAGTTTTATTATATTATTTTTCTTTGGTTTTGTAAAATCAAAGAAATAGTTGGCAATGCTTTGGATATATTTCAAATGACATAATCTTATAAATAAGTAAAAATAAAAAAAGTATTTAAAACTATCACTTTTGAAAATACAAAATAAAAAATGATTTTAAAAGGAAAAGGTAGATTTTGTATAGTTTTTTTTGATAGGTAGATTTTTTATAGTTTAATAACAAAATCTACTACACATAAAATTTGGTGGTATAGTTTTATTATATTATTTTTCTTTGGTTTTGTAAAATCAAAGAAATAGTTGGCAATGCTTTGGATATATTTCAAATGACATAATCTTATAAATAAGTAAAAATAAAAAAAGTATTTAAAACTATCACTTTTGAAAATACAAAATAAAAAATGATTTTAAAAGGAAAAGGTAGATTTTGTATAGTTTTTTTTGATAGGTAGATTTTTTATAGTTTAATAACAAAATCTACTACACATAAAATTTGGTGGTATAGTTTTATTATATTATTTTTCTTTGGTTTTGTAAAATCAAAGAAATAGTTGGCAATGCTTTGGATATATTTCAAATGACATAATCTTATAAATAAGTAAAAATAAAAAAAGTATTTAAAACTATCACTTTTGAAAATACAAAATAAAAAATGATTTTAAAAGGAAAAGGTAGATTTTGTATAGTTTTTTTTGATAGGTAGATTTTTTATAGTTTAATAACAAAATCTACTACACATAAAATTTGGTGGTATAGTTTTATTATATTATTTTTCTTTGGTTTTGTAAAATCAAAGAAATAGTTGGCAATGCTTTGGATATATTTCAAATGACATAATCTTATAAATAAGTAAAAATAAAAAAAGTATTTAAAACTATCACTTTTGAAAATACAAAATAAAAAATGATTTTAAAAGGAAAAGGTAGATTTTGTATAGTTTTTTTTGATAGGTAGATTTTTTATAGTTTAATAACAAAATCTACTACACATAAAATTTGGTGGTATAGTTTTATTATATTATTTTTCTTTGGTTTTGTAAAATCAAAGAAATAGTTGGCAATGCTTTGGATATATTTCAAATGACATAATCTTATAAATAAGTAAAAATAAAAAAAGTATTTAAAACTATCACTTTTGAAAATACAAAATAAAAAATGATTTTAAAAGGAAAAGGTAGATTTTGTATAGTTTTTTTTGATAGGTAGATTTTTTATAGTTTAATAACAAAATCTACTACACATAAAATTTGGTGGTATAGTTTTATTATATTATTTTTCTTTGGTTTTGTAAAATCAAAGAAATAGTTGGCAATGCTTTGGATATATTTCAAATGACATAATCTTATAAATAAGTAAAAATAAAAAAAGTATTTAAAACTATCACTTTTGAAAATACAAAATAAAAAATGATTTTAAAAGGAAAAGGTAGATTTTGTATAGTTTTTTTTGATAGGTAGATTTTTTATAGTTTAATAACAAAATCTACTACACATAAAATTTGGTGGTATAGTTTTATTATATTATTTTTCTTTGGTTTTGTAAAATCAAAGAAATAGTTGGCAATGCTTTGGATATATTTCAAATGACATAATCTTATAAATAAGTAAAAATAAAAAAAGTATTTAAAACTATCACTTTTGAAAATACAAAATAAAAAATGATTTTAAAAGGAAAAGGTAGATTTTGTATAGTTTTTTTTGATAGGTAGATTTTTTATAGTTTAATAACAAAATCTACTACACATAAAATTTGGTGGTATAGTTTTATTATATTATTTTTCTTTGGTTTTGTAAAATCAAAGAAATAGTTGGCAATGCTTTGGATATATTTCAAATGACATAATCTTATAAATAAGTAAAAATAAAAAAAGTATTTAAAACTATCACTTTTGAAAATACAAAATAAAAAATGATTTTAAAAGGAAAAGGTAGATTTTGTATAGTTTTTTTTGATAGGTAGATTTTTTATAGTTTAATAACAAAATCTACTACACATAAAATTTGGTGGTATAGTTTTATTATATTATTTTTCTTTGGTTTTGTAAAATCAAAGAAATAGTTGGCAATGCTTTGGATATATTTCAAATGACATAATCTTATAAATAAGTAAAAATAAAAAAAGTATTTAAAACTATCACTTTTGAAAATACAAAATAAAAAATGATTTTAAAAGGAAAAGGTAGATTTTGTATAGTTTTTTTTGATAGGTAGATTTTTTATAGTTTAATAACAAAATCTACTACACATAAAATTTGGTGGTATAGTTTTATTATATTATTTTTCTTTGGTTTTGTAAAATCAAAGAAATAGTTGGCAATGCTTTGGATATATTTCAAATGACATAATCTTATAAATAAGTAAAAATAAAAAAAGTATTTAAAACTATCACTTTTGAAAATACAAAATAAAAAATGATTTTAAAAGGAAAAGGTAGATTTTGTATAGTTTTTTTTGATAGGTAGATTTTTTATAGTTTAATAACAAAATCTACTACACATAAAATTTGGTGGTATAGTTTTATTATATTATTTTTCTTTGGTTTTGTAAAATCAAAGAAATAGTTGGCAATGCTTTGGATATATTTCAAATGACATAATCTTATAAATAAGTAAAAATAAAAAAAGTATTTAAAACTATCACTTTTGAAAATACAAAATAAAAAATGATTTTAAAAGGAAAAGGTAGATTTTTTATAGTTTTTTTTTGATAGGTAGATTTTTTATAGTTTAATAACAAAATCTACTACACATAAAATTTGGTGGTATAGTTTTATTATATTATTTTTCGTATATTTTCTGTATTAACAAAATTATTTAACTAGATATACCACAAATTTTGTTTGTTATATAATTTTATTTTTTTGTTTGGTATATAATTTTCTTGTATTTTTAACTTTTCGTTGTTATATTTATTTTGTAAAATTATACAAATCATTTATAATTTTCATTTCTTTATCAGAAATACATAAAAATAAAAATAAAAATATTATTTTTAGGAAAAAAATTGAATATTTTTCTGGTCAACACTGGTCAACGCCGGTTTCCGGCCAACAAAACTCTGGAATTGAATGTTTATGATGTTTTACACATAACCTATGTTTGTTTATGCATATCTTTATGTGATTACAATAGTTCTATAATTTACAAGACATTTATATTGTTTGTATGTGTGGTCATGTGTTAGCGCATACTTCATGTAGCTAATATTTATTTTCCTTTTGAATAACACCCAATAAATTATGAAGTATTTGAAATCCTAATAGAAATTTTGTTAAATTTCATTATAGATAACTCAATATATAAAATTTATATAGTTTTGAATAACACGAGATGAAATAATGAAGTATTTGAAATTCTAATTGAACAACACTATTTTTTTTTTAAATCATGATTATAAATATAAACAAAATCAAATAACACAATGTTAAAACAAATTAAAATCATTAATTGTCTGTCTATATACTAAAAGTAATATATTTAAGCAGTGTCTTGATTGAGGTTTGTTTTGTACCGTTAGTATTAACCATATATAAAATTAAATATTTTTTCCTAAAAAATTCGCCAACTAAAAATAATATATATTTTTTTTTAAAAATAACACTATTAACTAAAAATAATATATTATGTTTTAAAAAAATTTGCTAATAGTTTTATTATGTTTAATCATTAATTGTTTGTCTATATACTTTCTTTTAAAACTTAATAACACTGTTAGTGAATTTTTTTTTGTACCGTTAGTAATAACCATATATAAAATTAAATATTTTTTCCTAAAAAATTTGCCAACTAAAAATAATATATATTTTTAAAAAATAATAATAACACTATTAACTAAAAATAATATATTATGTTTTTAAAAAATTCGCTAACAGTGTTATTATGTTTAATCATTAATTGTGTGTCTATATACTTTCTTTTAAGGGAATTTTGTTAAATGTACCACATTTCGAAAAAACTTTTTACAATCTACCACATAATTAATTCCTTTTCAAAAATACCACATTCTACTTTTTGTGCAGGGATGAGATGACAATTATACCCTAGACGAAAAGCAAGTTTATTATTTTCTTTTTATGACATAATGTCACATATGATTGGACATATTAGCTGATACAATAAATATAAAAGGACAAAATGCTCTATTTCTTTCGTGGCCAGTTATTCTGATTTTGCAAAAAGTAAAAAACATATACAGAACATGTCTGTAATAGATAAATTCACCAATAAAATATTTTATATAACTTAAACACACATTGTCTACTATAAAATAACCATTGGACAAAATTGTGGATTTACTTTGTGGACAAGTGTTTCCAATTAAATTGTGGACAAATTTAACAGTGTATACAAAACATATTGCTAGAAAATATATTATTAAAGTCTTCTATTGGCAAGTTATGTCTTTGTCTAAATTGACAAATTATTTATGTGTATATATACATGTATATATATATATATAGTGGACAATTGTTCTCATTTATTTTGTGAACAAGTATTATGGACAAGATTCATTTAACTTGTCCATTCATTTAAAAAGTGTCCACATAACATGTTGCTAGTAGACATATTACTCAAAAATAGTAGACAAATCCCTTATATATTAAAACAAAAGTATTCTAGAGAAAAAGTTGATCTGTCATCGCCAGAGAGCTCCGTAGCCAATTTATTATTCACCCTTAGTATTCCATAAAATTACATAAAAGTGCCACTGCTATATATATTTGTCAACTGCCACTGATATTCAATTTATTTATATTCATAATAGTTTGCTCTTATAAATTCTAAAATTGGTAAATATTATTCAAAAATTGATAAATATTACCCCTACATATTTTCAAATCCCCTATATATTAAAAGAGAAGCATTCTAGAGAAAAAGCTGATGTGTTATCGTCAGAGAGCTTCGTAGCCAATTTATTATTCACCCTTAATATTCCATAAAATTACATAAAACTGTCACTGATATATATATATATATATATATTTTGTCAACTGCCACTGGTATTCAATTTATTTATATTCATAATATTTTGCTCTTATAAATTCTAAAAATTGTAAATATTATTCAAAAATTGATAAATATTACCCCTACATATTTTCAAAATTAAATTAATTTCACTATGATTGTAATATAATAATATAATTATATTATGAGATGTAAAAATATATATATTTAAAATCATATTTTCAGAAATATAAATAATGTTACTTTTCTAATAATTTTATAAAGTTATAATGGTGAAAGAATCGAAGATCATTTGAAACTGGCTCAATGTTTATTCTTTTGCTAAAAACAATAACTATATTTGCCCAAAAGAACATATGACCACCAATTGAAATGACATGAATATATATTTTAATTTAGATAACTATGTAGTTAAACATTATATATAAATATGTAGTTATAGTGTTTTTACAGAAATCTTAAAATTTAGAAAATTCAGTCCAATAAAAATGAAAGCAAGTAATAATATTATACCAATAGCTGAGATATATAGGAATACAATGACTAATTAAAATTTATTAAATCCAGTGATATAATACCGTAACTAAAACCATTTATATAAGAGATTTAATGATCAATTATAGTCTTCCCCTCACGAAACAATTTCGTAATTTTATTTCTCCATCAATTACGGACACATATATTACTTAAAAAAACTAAAAATATCCAAATTTATATAATTCTCCTTAATAAAATACCTTTGGTATCTCCTATATAAAAAACTTTATATCCCATTTTATTGTTTGCCCTTCTCTTACTATATTATTTACATTAAATTGTCATTAGTATAACTAAGGAATATTTCATTCAATTATTGAAGGAAATCTATACTATTAATTGGGGAATACACTTAAGGGTTAAAAAGAAAATCATATCAAATATACATGTTGCCAAACTGACCCAATTTACATATTAGGAAAAAAAAAGATTAAAGAACAGATTTATTATATTTTAGGAAATCGTTCAAATTAGTTCCATAATAATCAGGTTATGAGAAATTTGTGTGGATATATATATATATATTCATGTATGACAAAAATACGAGACGAGAATTTTGGGAACAAGAATTCATGCAGAACATATGCGGACATACTATTTACTTATGTGACTTACGAGGAATGGAGTTTTTTCGGGTCAAAAAAAATTTAAACGTTGCAATCAGACATATTAGACGGGTTTGATTACTTGACAATTATTTTTTTTTTAAAATTACGAAAAATAACTCCGCACGTACGTGCGGGTCCGAACCTAGTTCTATCCTTGTTTTCATAAATCTTATGGACAAGTTTCTCATTTTTTTGTGCATAAGTTTTGTGGACAATATAAATTACTCATATACAATGGAAGTCGCGACATTAACCATATTTAAGTTCATAACATTGTTGAAATGTGAAGTGCCAATCTGCAAATCAGTATGGTTTGTTATTACATGTGGAAAAAAAAACATGAAAGTTTAGTTTACAAATCTTTTTAGTCTATACATTTTTTTAGTGGACCAAATGAAAATCTATTTAGTCCACTCTCACAATGGCCAAAAACAAGACTTACGCAAGATTGATGTAAGAGTTTGATGATACAAATGCCAAAAATCAGACAATATTTTGGATATTAAAATGGTGTTGTGCCATTTATTCTTAAATTTGGTAACAAAAAAAACTTAACTTTTGAAGAGTGATGGAAGAAAGAAACGTGGAAGATGATAGTAAACAATTAAATGTTTTGTATTTTTAACTGTTACTATATTTTAAATGAGCTGACACATAATGAAAAGACACTTGTAATTAATGAGAAAGGGAATTGTTGAAGGAGTTGGTTGATACTAGGATTTTTGTGTGTCTATCCTAGCAGATTCAATTAACCTTATGCGTTGTAGTACTTAAGGTGTCAATCCAAATGGGATGATGCTACCACTCAAGATGCAATCAAGAAATCACAAGTTAAACCAATTTAAAAATAGTGTTTTTTTCTAACAATTCTAAAATGATCAGAATACAAAACGGAAATGGGTTACAAAACTAGAAACGAAAATGCATGACGAGAAGCGAAAATGAATGAAAACAGAAACGAGTCTAAGCATGAATTAAACAACAAGAATCAAAACAGTCTCAGGAATGCAATAAAAATCAGAAAGAAAGAAGTCCTAAGGATGGGGGTAATTGATATCGGTGGACTATCCTAGTCTATAGAGTGTTTAACATGCCACAAGCAAACTATCCCTAAACAATTAACATTACTTCTTAGCTAATCCAATCTCTTCACAGAAGCCACTCTTGCTCAACAACTTCCAAACCTAGCTCTCGCTAGAGAACCATGATCAAGCATGGCATGAAAAACAAGTTCATTCACGTCAACAAACATCCTAGACAACTAATCTCTTAGGCTAGGAACTTAAGTCTCTGGCACTAGTTGGTCAGACATTTCATCAAACACCTTTTGGGTGTGGAAATGTCTAAGACCTAGCTCGAGTTGATTAGAGAGCTAACTCTAGTCCAGAAGGGATCATACAAATCATAGCTTAAACACTCTACATCCTAAGATCCTCCACCTAATCTATCCCATCCTCAAGAACTACCACACTACTCAGATCCGAAAATCATCATCAAGGATGCAAACCCAGAAAACATTGAAACAATCATTCTTAGATAGAAACAAATGAGATGAACAACTTGTAAAAGAAATCAAATGCAAATACTCAATAAACTCCCAGATGTCGGATTACAAAGTTTGAGAACGTATATGGTGGCTAGGTAAAACCTTAAGGAAAACAATATGAGATAAAAGATAAGATGTCCTGGACAAAGACTTAACAAAATGTATTTATAGTAAAAACATGTGAATCCCTAAAACTTAAAACGACAAGATAGAGCGTCAGTTCAAGAATCTCCTCAAGTGTGTAAGATGGAGCGCCTTCTTGACATGCGCGATTGGTCGGTGTGTAACCAGTGGTTCGATTGGCAACTTGAGAAAGGCACGAACGGTTGTGTCTGGAGTGCGTGGCTCGAACGACGGCTGGAGTGCATGGCTCGAACGACGTCTGGAGTGTGTGGCTCGAACGACGGACTTGAAGGGTGGCTTGAACGACCGAATCGATCGCACTTGAAGGGTGGCTCGAACTATCGACTCGATCGACGGCTTGAACGACGGACTCGAATGGCGACTCGATCGACGGCTCGAACGACGGATCGAACGGCGACTCGATCGACAACTCGAACGGATGGCTCGAATGGCGTCTGGGAGGTTGGCTCGAACGGATGTGTTTCCAACGTCACCTAGATACCTGAAATACTCCGAAATGCACAATGTATGCAAGGATGATGCAAGAACTACCTAAACATGCAAAGTGTATAGAAAAGACTAGAAAATGATGCAAAACAATGAGTTATCCTAACTAAATGCATGATAAATAAATGCTAGGAAGAGACAAAATATAGACATATCATTGGTCAATGTTACTTTTGTCAATTCAAGTAAAGCTTATGGTAGAACAGAAAAGGTTGTATGCAATGTGGTAGAATCGTTGAGAAAGTCAATTATACATGGTAGTTTTGTTAAAAAACTCTTCTTTTAAAACATAATAACACTGTTAGTGGATTTTTTTTGTACCGTTTGTAATAACCATATATAAAATTAAATATTTTTATCTAAAAAATTCGCTAACTAATACTAATATATATATTTTTAAAAATAATAACACTGTTAACTAAAAATAATATATTATATTTTAAAAAAATTCGCTAACAGTGTTATTATGTTTAATCATTAATTATTTGTCTATATACTTTCTTTTAAAACATAATAACACTGTTAGCGAAATTCTTTTTTACCGTTAGTATTAACTAATAAACCCTGTTTTAGAAATTGCTAGGCGTTAGTCGGGCGGTCAGGGTAGGCCTAGCGCCTAGCGAGAAATCGAAGATTAAACGGGAATTAATCGGAGACTAGTTTTAGGGTTATTTTATTAAATTAATAATAAAATACAAATATATAGTATTAAATATATGAATAATTCTGTTTATGTTAAAATAAAATATCAAATAAAATATAAAACTATAGTATTGTCTTTAAAATTATGATAAACACATAAAACATAATTTTAATAGAAAATTTTATGATTTTTATTAAAATTTTGTACATTAGTTATTGTAAAACATCATAAACTCTTAATTTAAATGTCTAAATAACAAAAAAATATATATTTGATTTATATTTTACTTCAAAAATTGTCGGTATATACAAAATTAAGCGGAAAATAATCGGAATACACATGTTATAATCAAATTAGACGGATATAATTGGATAATCGATTCTAAACGGGGATTAATTATTAATCGAGACAGAAAAGGTAGGTCTAGCGATTTTGCGGAGTGTAATCGGTGCTAGGCACAGAATTTTTAAAACAAGGCTAATAACCATATATAAAATTAAATAGATTAAAGATCCAATTATTTTAAGTAATTGTTTAAAAGAAAAGGAGATAAGATAAACCCTCTTTGCTCACTCGGAAATATCCTCCGCCGGCGAGTTTCGATGTTCTCCGCCGTCGCCAAACCCTTCCTCTCTCCTTCACCACCGCTCTTTCGCCTTCCTCTTTCTTCTTTCTCAGTTTCCTTCCGCGTTATCCCCTCATTCTTCTCCTCCTCATCCTCGTTCTTGCCGTCTCCTCAATCTTCTAATCCAATCACGCCTCTCTTTTCCTCGAGCCGCCGCAACTGTAGTCGCCATGTGTTTATCGTTGACCAGTACCTCACATGTTCCATGCCTGAGAAGCCTCTTCGTGTCGCCGTACTCCTCAGTGGCGGCGTCGATAGCAGTGTCGCTCTCCGTCTCCTCCACGCCGCTGGTCACTCCTGTACCGCTTTCTATCTCAAAATCTGGTTTCAGGTGTGCTTCTTCTTCTTCTTGTTGGAACCATAGACACATATCGTGATTACAATTTAAGCAAGCAGCGTCTTGATTGAGGTTTTATAGATTTTGAAATTGATGATTTTGTCTGGCCTTCTCTAGAATATTAGTTGTGATGTTTCAATGATGTGTAGGAAGGCTTTGAGAATTTCTGGAATCAGTGCCCTTGGGAAGATGATTTGAAGTATGCAAAGCATGTTTGTGAGCAGGTAGTGTTCTTGATTTCATCGTTAAAATTTTTTATCTTAAATCAACATTTGAGATGTTTACTGCTTATAGTGGTGGTGGTGCCATTTGACAGGTTGATGTTCCTTTGGAGGTTGTGCATTTAACAGATGAATATTGGGAAAGAGTTGTAAGTTCTTTCTTCAATGCTCTTCTTTTTAGAATGCTAATTATAATTCTGGGTTTCTGATTGGATTTTCCAACATTAAAATCAGGTTTCCTACATTATTGAGGAGTATCGTTGTGGACGTACACCTAATCCAGATGTTTTGTGTAATACTAGAATCAAGTTTGGTAAGCTCTTGTGCTCAATGGATTGTAATCAAGAGTTTTAGCCCATGAAGAAAGACTTCTGCTTTCAGTGTATATGCTATTTTTGAGTAATTAATTATAGGTTGACCTTATATTTTCAGGTGCATTCATGGATGCAATCAGTGATATGAAGTATGATTACGTAGCTTCAGGTCATTATGCTAAGGTGGTTCATCCCCCTGCTGACCAAAATGATTCATCATCTGTTTTGGAACTGTCCCTAGACATGGTACTTACTCCCGATAAAAAATTTGTGTGTTTTTTTATTCAATGTTTGTATTGTATCAAATGTTGTAGGCTACTAATGCTTCTTAGGTATATTGCTTTGGTTTTTAGTCCTCTCTACCATTAAAAAGTCTGCATTTTTTTTTATTTTTCAGGTGAAGGATCAGACCTACTTCCTCTCACATCTCTCTCAACCCCAGCTTAAGCGACTGCTTTTCCCACTTGGTTGTGTAAAGAAGGTACTCGAGGAAGTTTTATCCTTAAAAATTGGGAGAGATTTTGGTCGCATAACTATGGTCCATTCCAAGATGTGGAGAAAAATAAATAGATTTTGATTTCTTGGAGGTGATTGTCATACTTGTTTGCCTTTGTTTTTTGATGTACAGGACGAAGTTCGCAAACTAGCCACACAATTTGATTTGCCAAATAAAGATAGAAAGGATTCACAAGGAATATGTTTCCTTGGGAAGGTATACTTTCTAGTTCTTTCTTCTGGTTAATGGCAGTTTGACCTAGTGGAAGTCTGATACATGTTAACATGGTTTTATGTAATAGATAAAGTTCAGTGACTTTGTCGGTAGACACATAGGAGAGATGGAGGGAATTATATTGGAAGCTGAAACTGGGGATTTTCTTGGTAACCATCGGGGATTTTGGTTTTACACGATCGGACAACGCCAAGGTTTGCGTTTACCTGGCGGGCCTTGGTATGTTTCTTAACTGATGTATTAAAACCGTTTGTGTTACCTGCAAGTGGCTCATAGATCATTAAGCAGCTTTAGGTTCTGAACATGAACGCTTCAATAGTGTTGAGAAAACAACCTGGCTTAACTTCTAATTACATTATGAGTGTAAATTCTTTTAGATCCTTAATTTTGGCTGTGATAATTCTTTATCCATGTGCAGGTATGTTGTTGAAAAGGACACAAAGAACAATGTAGTGTTTGTCTCCAGAAATTACTACTCAATCGATAAGAGAAGGCGGATTTTCCGTGTTGGCTCCTTAAGATGGCTTAGTGGGAAACGTTGGGGCAATGTTAGCAAGCTCCGTTGCAAGGTAAATAATATGATCAATTACTTTTTAGTACACATGATCGTTTACTTGGCTCTTATAACTGAAGAGTGGCTTTTCTAGGTCCGGCATGGGCCTGGCTTCTACAGCTGCAGTTTTGAAATGGAAGCAAAGGGAAATGTTGCAGTTGTACACCTAGACGAAGACGATCAAGGTCTAGCTGCTGGACAGTTTGCAGCGTTTTACGAGGGAACCACTTGCATTGGTTCAGGTGTAATATTGGAGTCTTGGGACGATCAATGTTTCCCGGTCTGTGCTAAAGCCCTTCAACTCGCAGCGATGGAAGATAAAACCAAACTCGGGAAACCCGTCAAAATCATGACGATGCCAGTTGCTACATCATCTGCTCAGGCTGATTCAGGAGAAGCCAGTGCAGAAGAAAAGCTGGTTAATGCATGAGAGACGCAATGCAAGGAATGGTGCAGTTCTCGGTTTCACCCACAAACTCTGTAGATTTGAAGCTTTAGCTTGATAGGTGATAACAACATACGACATTCCACTACGAGCTTCAGGATTTGATTGGGAATGTTGTATTTATACATAAGGTATACTGTTGAAAATAATTTGACCTCCCGGTGATCAGATATGAGTTAATTACATATATTTTTTTTTCATCATTTTTAATTGGATTTTATTATATATGAGCTTTTCTTGCTCACGTGTTTCCATGTGTTTGACAACTAAAATATTGTAAGATAGAGAGAAAAGCTTGATTGGCTTAAAATAGAGCTTGAAAAACGCTCTTGCATCGAGACAGGGGAAAAGCTCCGTTCGTGTCTTCCCCAACCTTTTTTTCGATATTCTTCTGTTGCTTTGTGTTGTTGTTCCCTTCTCTCTCTCTCGGACATGACGATCCCTGCGGCTCTTGTCTTTATCCCTGTTGGTGTCCTCTTCTTGATCTCTGGGCTCATTGTCAACATCATTCAGGTCATCCATTTTTGTTTATCGAAATCGTGATTTTTGCTCTGATACACCAATGGAAGAGACAGAGCAGAAACATTTTCTGTTCTTTAATATTCTGTTATGGAATTGAAATTTGTGTCAACTAAAGGTTTTAGAAACCTGTTTCCAGCTCGTGTTCTTCATCACTGTTCGTCCGTTCTCAAGAAGTTGGTATAGAAGAATCAACAAAACTGTTGCGGAATTGCTTTGGTTGCAGCTCATATGGTTGTTTGATTGGTGGGCTTGTATAAAGGTTAGTGATTTTCATGAAATCTTGTTGTGGTCTACATAGGGAGGTATCATATGCGTTGTTGTTGCTGCAGATCAATTTATACGCCGATGCAGAGACTCTAGAGCTAATTGGTAAAGATAATTTAAGAGCGTATGAAACCTAAGTGTTAAGTATTCTTGCATACTTATTGTTCTTGGTATTAACTTTCAGGGAAAGAACATGCACTTGTCTTAAGCAATCATCGAAGTGACATTGATTGGCTTATTGGATGGGTCATGGCTCAGGTGTTTCTATCTCTCTCTGAAAACATGATTTGTTTGTAATTTGAAGAAATCAATGTCTCTGATTGATTACTATTAATCATATAACAGCGTGCAGGTTGTCTTGGAAGCTCTTTAGCCATCATGAAGAAAGAAGCCAAGTATCTTCCGGTCAGTTTTTTCGATCTTTTGTTGTATTTTCTCGTTTTTAGTTTACTGTCTATATTTTTACTGAATTACTACAACTCTTTTCACAGATCATAGGTTGGTCGATGTGGTTTTCGGATTACATTTTCTTGGAAAGAAGTTGGGCTAAGGATGAGAATAACCTCAAGGTTATAATAATGAGCGTTTCTTTCTTGAGCTTGAATCTGTAATCTGTTTGATGTGCTTGAAACATCCTTTTGGTTTTTACTTCTTGCAGGCAGGTTTTAAACGACTTGAGGACTTTCCTATGACATTCTGGTTGGCTCTTTTCGTTGAAGGAACTCGTTTCACTCAGGAGAAGCTTGAAGCTGCTCAAGAGTACGCTTCTTTCCGAAGCTTACCGTCTCCTCGGAATGTCTTGATTCCTCGTACAAAGGTGAGTTTCACCAACAACTTGCTTTTTTTTTTCTGGTTATTGTGAGCGTTACTTCACTTGGATTCACATATATATGCAAAATCAGGGATTTGTTTCGGCGGTGTCTCACATACGGTCATTTGTTCCTGCAATTTATGATTGTACCGTAACCGTTCAGAACAATCAGCCTACACCAACTCTGCTTAGGATGTTCAGTGGACAATCATCTGAGGTTACAAAAGATTCAAATATGTGTGTGTGTTTTTTCCACAAAGCCAATGCTCAATATATCATAAACTCTTTGTTTCTTCTTTCTTGAAGGTANTCTTGGAAAGAAGTTGGGCTAAGGATGAGAATAACCTCAAGGTTATAATAATGAGCGTTTCTTTCTTGAGCTTGAATCTGTAATCTGTTTGATGTGCTTGAAACATCCTTTTGGTTTTTACTTCTTGCAGGCAGGTTTTAAACGACTTGAGGACTTTCCTATGACATTCTGGTTGGCTCTTTTCGTTGAAGGAACTCGTTTCACTCAGGAGAAGCTTGAAGCTGCTCAAGAGTACGCTTCTTTCCGAAGCTTACCGTCTCCTCGGAATGTCTTGATTCCTCGTACAAAGGTGAGTTTCACCAACAACTTGCTTTTTTTTTCCTGGTTATTGTGAGCGTTACTTCACTTAGATTCACATATATATGCAAAATCAGGGATTTGTTTCGGCGGTGTCTCACATACGGTCATTTGTTCCTGCAATTTATGATTGTACCGTAACCGTTCAGAACAATCAGCCTACACCAACTCTGCTTAGGATGTTCAGTGGACAATCATCTGAGGTTACAAAAGATTCAAATATGTGTGTGTGTTTTTTCCACAAAGCCAATGCTCAATATATCATAAACTCTTTGTTTCTTCTTTCTTGAAGGTAAATTTGCAGATGAGACGTCACAAAATGAGCGAGTTGCCAGAAACCGATGATGGCATTGCACAGTGGTGCCAAGATCTATTTATCACCAAGGTGATCACCAACAATAAATTTTCCTATATTTACGCTAAAATTCATGTCGCTACATTACTTACTTAGTGCATACATTACTAATCAGGATTCTCAACTTGAGAAATACTTCACAAAAGATGTGTTCAGCGACTTGGACGTTCACCAAATCAACCGGCCAATCAAACCATTGATCGTAAGAAACATCGTACATCAGATTACCGCAAAATGCAATTACAAATTGATTCTCTTATAAAACCTAGTAATGTTGTTGGAAACAGCTGGTCATCATTTGGTTATGTCTCCTTATATACGGTGGTTTTAAGCTATTCCAATGGCTCTCCGTGGTGGCGTCGTGGAAGATCATTTTTTTGCTTGTGTTCTTCTTGGTGATTGCAACTATAACAATGCAAGTACTAATTCAATCGTCTGAGTCACAACGTTCAACTCCTGCCAAGAGACCTCTACAAGAACAACTTATTACTGCCTAGCTAGGACAATAAAAACCTCTGTTTAAGTCACATTGCATTGTTCCTTAGCTTCACTCAACCATTGAAACATAATTGCTTTTGTTTGGTGTAAACAGTTACACTGTTAATCTAGTTTAATCACCAAGTCTTGTCTACTCAACAACCAAAATTTCATTGTGAAATTTATGTATATATTTTATGTTTCCAAATGTTTTTTTATTTAAAAATAACTATTGAATTTGACTTTGTGAATTTAACAATTAGTTACTTTGTCGTTCATAGCCTTCAAACATTCCTTTGGCCCTATTGTTTACACAAAAAGTCCACCCTTCAATTTTTAAAAATATTTGATAATATAAGAATAGATTCTACATTCAACATTTCTTTTGTTTTTTAGTGGGATGTGTCAAAGTCAAAAATAAATTCGTAATTTGGTAATAGATTGTACATTGAACATTATTTTTAAAATTTATAAATATCAAAAATAATAATTTATAAATTCTTTAGTTGTAAATATATTTTAAATCAATAACTGAAATTAATATGGTTAAAATGGTTTTTTAAAAAACTATATTAAAAATATGGGTACTTTAGTTAAAAAAATCAAAGTTATCTAGATGAAAATGAAACTAAACCAAACACACACATTTTTATTCAAATGTATCATCCAGATAATCCATTTTTTGGTCTTGTTCTTTTGTGTCAGATGCATTATTCAGATGAATCATTTGGATGGAGATGCCAAATGACCAAACGAACATGGCTTAATTGCACAAAGACAAAAAAAAAATTGAGATCTGAGGATATACAAATTTATTTGTCAATTATTTTACTATAAATTTAAGGTATATTTCTAAATATTTGCACTTTATATTTTGGTTGAGTGTAAAATTAAATATGTTCTCTATTTTACTTTTCAATTGATAATTTACTGCAGAGTAATCCAATTGTTTTAAATATCTTAAAAAATAATACTTCTTATAGATTTTGTTAAATCTTTACTTTTTGGCTCATTATTCGTGGTCATCTATAATTAGTAAAATTTACTCATTTAGTTTGATCCTATATACCAATTCTACTCTATCCAAACAGAGATTTTTCTGGTTTATGTTTGTTTTAAATTTAGCTAATATCAAAAAAAGATTATTTACTAAATAAGAAAACAAAAATATTATAAATACTACACTTTTATGACTTTTTAACTACAAAAATTATCAAAGATCCAGAAAATGGATCATCTTATATATTTTTTTGTTAATTACTATTATGTTTTTTTGGGGTAAATGAAGCTTGCAAAAAAAACCATGTAGTAATTCATAACGAAATCGCTCCTGGTATTGCTCTCAACATTGCATGCCGAAAAGACAGCATCGTGCACCCACCTACAAGATTTCACACTCTTAAGTACAAGGATCCTTTTTATATCATTGAGTTCGAGGATAACAATCAGGTACCTCATGATGAAAAATGGTATTGTATGCTAAGTCATGGGACTAGACCAAAATATTGGTATGATATTGAAGTGTATCGTCAAGGCTATTCTGCTAGATGTGGTCAACTACGGTCGTGGATTGCCAGAAAGGATGGGATTTGGTTTACAAGAAAATATCACAGCCCGCCAGGACATGTTCTTAACTGGAAAATCCAGTAATGTTCTTTGATTTTATTTTCCTATAATTAACCAATGTTTATATAAAATGATTATCTGTATGGCGTCATATATACTATGCCATAAAAGTTTAATCAGTTATCGATCTAATTGGTCGTAGAATGAATATGTTATAAAATATGAGTTTATTTGATGTATATGTATTTTGCATCAACATTAAAAAAATAAGATAAGAAATTTTTATACCAAAAAAAGTTCGTCTTAGCCGCTTCTTTCTATGGCACAATCTTCGATGTCTCCTTCCATGACAGCATCGATTTCGATCGGCGTTGCTGGAAAGCTGTTTCTTCATCCCCATGATCTTTTCTTCTTCTTAAGCCTCAATTCCTTTTGTTTCGGCGGTGAACGAACCGGAGGTTTACCATGTCTCCACTCAACAAATCCGGCTATGCTTCAACTTCATCCCCTCCTCCTGCCTCCATCTCTCTCGGTGGTTCCTCTTAGTGAGGTGATTCTCACGAGGTTCCAACCTTTCATCGCCAAATCTGAGATCTAAGAACGCCTATGCAAACTTGTGTACCGTCTTTGTCACACGCCTCCCTCGAAGTCAATCTTTTCATCTCTCTGCTCCTTGAATCTAGATCCCCTCACCAAGCTTTTGGCTTGGTTGCAGTTGGACAGGAGTTCTGTATTGACGTTGGAGCTGTGCAAGATTTTGCCAAGGCCTCGTGGCCCAACCTTTGTACCTTATAGACCCAGGTTTGTTCTAAATCCTCTTCCACCTTCTTGTAGCATACCTTTCTGTCGATTCATGGAATCAATTGTCCGAAGACTGCAATTGAAACATAATCACCCATGTATGCTCTGTTTGTTTGAGAACCTTGCCTCTAGATCTTTTTAGGGTCCTTACCTTTGACTGCCAATGATGGATGAGGACCGGCATTATGACCTCGTCTCAACAGAGCAATGGTTAGCGGATCCTCTTGGATCTAACCTCTTTGTTTCAACTTTTCCCTGAACTATCTCATTTGCATCTCTGCTTTATTTATGCTGAAACCGGAAGCTATAGGAAGATTGGCATTATGATCTTCTCTTCAAGAAGAGAAGGTTATCGACACCTTCCCAGTCTTCTCTCCACACCTTCCATGCGGCCTGAATATTTCCAAGTACAATTCATCAATGTCAGGAAGTGTGTCCCCCTTTGGCAAAGTCTGCTGAGTAACAACATTATAACCATAACTCCATGGAATATGGTTACCGAAACCTTCTCAAGTAAGCCATGTCCGACCTTAACCCTCCATTCATCCTCCTCTTTGCTAATGAGCATATCAAACAATCTAGTCTCTTGGCTATGGAAATCCTCTCAACGTCCTAATGTTAATTTGATAAGGACAATCTCCCACACTTTCGCTGTATCAACGAATGTGGCGTCGACTACCCTAAAGTTAGCTTGCGGTTTAATGCTCCTTTGCCCAAGTTTCCAACACCTCGTGGACATGTTTGTCGATTTATCTATCTTTATCTTTGTTGCACATGTTTCTCTATTAAGCTTTGCTTTAAACTTTCACCCCTTATAACCATGCTACTTTGTTCAGCTAAATGAACGTAAGGTTTGTTTGTTAAAAAAAAAAGAAATTTTTATACCATGTTTTTTTCGAATGAATTGCAAAATTTATTTAACTAAAAAATCTTTGTTTTTACAATATAAAACTTTAAACTGCAAACAGTAAGATATCTTCTCCATCTCGTAAGTGTGCCAACAAAAATTATGTAGAGATTTATTTTGTAAAAACATATCTACAGTATACACTATATCGGTGTATATGTGAAATTTACCGTATACACGCTGTATAGGCGCCAAATATACAAATCATATAGCTTATACTGTAATGCACAACCGTATACAGTACGGCTTGCCACCATACATCGTATATACATCGTATATACATCATATATGCGGCCTTGTTTTAGAATACTCTAATATATAGAGGATATAAGTGAAATTAATGAATGTTCTACATGGATAACAAAATTTGGTTGGTAATTCAAAGATATTATAAAATAAATTAAAATGAATAAGTTCAGTTTTATTGAATTTTTTTATTGAACCATAAATTAACCGATAGAATAAATATTCAGAAATTTGTTTTTAAATATTCCAAGTCTATGATTTTGTTAAGATTTTTTTTTCTAATCCTTAAAAACATAGATATTATATTCTATTTATACTTTAGAATGTAAAATAAAATTTCTTTAATTATTACTAATAAAATTTTGAAGAAAAAAATACAATTAATAATTATAAATAAGGGCTTGAAAAATATTTATAAAGTACATTGTGTCATAAAAATCTGCGGATCAGTTGTACAACTAAATAACAAGATGAGGTAGTATCTTGTGATATGTGATTAAGTGAAGCTTTATTGTAATGTGAAGTTAAGTGGTTTGATCGATCAGATTATTAAATGGTTTGGTAAATGATAAATCAGAGTCTGTGGGCGGTCAAGGTACTTCGTAAATTAAGTACGTTGGCATGAAAGTGTTTTTGCTGCGTAGTTGATTGTTGGTTGTTGCTTAATTAGAATGGTAAACTTGGATTTAGTATGTTTGTGGAAGATTTTTGCTTGAAGGTCAACTGACGCGGGTTGTCACTTTGGAATTATGTGTCATGTACAAGAATTGAAAACTCGGATGTGGTCGTTTCACTATATATGTTATTTCAATACAAAAATCCATAAATATATTTTCTGAATAAAGTTAACTTGAAAACCTAATAAATTAAAGTTTTGTCTTGGGTTATACCACAGGTTAAATTATATTTCATATATTAATTTTTTTAACGCTAAAAATGGTATTGTGATAATAAACTAATTGATTTTCTATTTTCATTTATATTTATTTCCAAATCTTGTCAGTCTAACTTTTAAGGGACATTGAATTAAAAAATATATATATATATATATGCTCCATAAAAGAATATACACATTACATAATTGAATATATCATAGCATGATATGGAGATACAAAATCATTCAAATTAAGTGTACAAATATCAGGAATGAGATCTCAGATGATAGACTATTTTATTTGTCTATTATTTTTGGTATATAAGATATATTTCCAAATCTTTTCGTTTTTTTTTTTTACTGTGAAAATCAAAATGTTCCATAAAACATTAACTCATTCACATAAGTTTACAAGAATGAGATCTCAGATGATAGACTAATATATTTGTCCATTATTTGAATATATATTTAAGATATATTTCCAAATATTTACGATTTAGTTTTAGTTTTAGGTAAGTGTAAAAATTACATACGAACGTCCCATAAAAATTCAGTGAATTACAAAAAAAAAAACAAAAAAAATCCAGTGAATTACATAACTGGATGAATTTAGACTTTTATGGAAACATGAATTAATTTAAATTTAGTGTATAGAGTATAGACCGGAGAATGAAATCTCAGATGATAGACTAATTAATTTGTCTATAATTTTCATATATATATATATATATATATATATATATTTAAGATATATTTCCAAATCCGTTCAGTTTTTTTTTTTTATATTCTTGTTGAATGTAAAATTAGTTATGTGCAATATATCGTATTTCATTCGACAAAGTTACTACCATAAATTAATTATAAATACCACATACTGATGCCATTCTTACTTCAAAATCGTTTCAGATCATTAAAAAAATGAACCATTTCATAATTCTTTTGTTAGTTACAAGTACTACTATGTATTTTGGGCAAAACGAAGCTTGCAAAAAAAATCATGTAGTAATTCATAATGAAATCGCTCCTGGTATTGTTCTCAACATTGCATGTCGAGAATATAGCATAGAGCGCCCACCTAAACGATTTCACCAACTAAATTATAAGGATCCTTTTTATATCATTGAGTTTGAGGATAATAACCAACTACCTCATGGTGAAAAATGGTATTGTTTGCTTAGTTACGGGACTAAACCAAAATATTGGTATGATATAGAAGTATATCGTCAAGGCTATTATCCTCGATGTGGTCAACTACGCTCATGGATTGCCAAAACGGATGGAATTTGGTTTACAAGAAGATATAACAGCCCTCCGGGACATGTTCTTAATTGGAAAATTCAGTAACTAATGTTTACGTAAGAAGGGTTTTTGTTTTGCGTCATATGTACTAGCTATGTCGTAAAAGTGAATCAAGTCATCGATGTAATCCGGTGGTAAAATATATGGAAAAATGTTGCAGTAAAATATGAGTTCATTTGCTGGTTAAATATTTTACATTAAGGTTTTAAGTAATAAAATAACATATTTTTATATTAATTCTTTTCAAGCATGTTTGCATTTGTATGGTTTTGAAAAAATAAACGGTTTAAAAGGTGATCCGTATAGCATTATGGTATTCTAATTTCGGATCATATCAGCTTGAATCTTGGATCCCAGTTTTTTTTTTCTATTGATCAAACAGATGTTATCATTTCGTTAAAATAAAAGTATCATATAAAGCAAAGGTTGTTTTTAAAGCAAACGTTGTTTTTAAAACACATCATAAAAGGGTCTTTTCCAAAGCATAAAGCAACAAACAGACAAAGGTAGATAGGGATAATCGATAGTAGGAACTTAAGAGTTATGAACCACATGCTAGGAAGCAAACGGGAACCTATGAGATCAAGGCAAATCGATGTAAACTCCTTGAGCAGGTCAATGGAAAAGTAGGTGGCCACTGTCTTGAGTCGAAGACTGGGCGGCGATGAAAAGGTCAAAGCTGGAGGTCTCACCAGAATGAGGAGGTCTATTCTAAGTAATGCTTTGCCAAAGGGTCGAACAAGGTTGATAGAGCACAGTAGACCGGTCACTACAAAGATAGTTGTGGGTCCAAGGTTGAGTGGAAAGTGCTTAAAGAGGTTGCGGTAACTACTACTCCTTGGAGTGGGGTCATAATGCCAATATTCTTCAAATTTATACGAAGAGACTTCAAAAAGTAGATGTTTTGCGGTTTGGAGAGCTTTGCGATCAGGTGAGGTGTAGATAGGAGGCTGATGAAGCATCGGTAACCCCCACTCTATAGAGATGGGATCATAATGCTGAGCTTCATCAAGCTGTCTCCATCAATGAAATCATCCCTAGGAGATCCGACAAACATGGTTTTCAAAGGACTCTTGTGCCATTCTAGCAACAATGGTGACTTAAGGATCAAAAGCAAACTTCAGACTAGTGATACCAATAAGCAAACCACACTTTGATTAGAGTGGGAGAGAGTGGAATTCAGATCAAACTTGGATACACACTGATCTCGACAAAAGAAGTTCTCAAACAAATTAGAAGAAACCAATGTTCTGCTATCGAGGAAACCTCGTCTATACCAAGCAGAGGACATCGGTACTAACAAATTTGAGCTTGATATAAAGCAATCATAAGCAGGTCTGAGTAGATTCCAGTGCAGGGATGTACCAATATTTAACCAAAGTAAACTATCTACCAGGGTTCCGTGATAGGAATGGCGAGCACACATGGGCCAAAGGGATAACAAGGTTGAGACAGAGAACGCCGGTATAGTGACCCATGCTAAGGGTAGAAATTCCAAGTCAAAAATTCGTCGAACAAAAAGAGTTGGAACGATAGCAAACACGAAATAAAGGAGAATTGTCGAGACACTTGCGAGAAAATGTTGAACCATCGACAAATGGTACCTAGGCGCTAATGTACTGAACCGTACTGAGAGGCTAGCGTACCTGGACGAGAAAGAAACGGGCGTGGTACCAATGGCCGTCCGACCATCCGGCCGTTGACCATATGTTGACCCGTACCGTTGACCGCGTTGATTGAACTTTGACCAAGCATCCAGCGTGCGTTAGTGGGAAATTATTTCGTTGAGAAATATTTTATTGGGATTTATGGAGTTAGTGGGAAGGAGAAAGCACTATAAAATTTTTATTTCAGTGATGGATTAGTGGGAATATTTTATTATTAGTGGAAAACCCACTAAGTGATTTTTTAATCACAATTTGGAGAAGTGGGGAGGAATATTCGAATCTGAAACTTGTCTGCCCGTGAATTCTCCTTGGAGTGTGTCAAGACACTTGTTTCTTCATGCAAAACGTCCTTAACACTTGTCCTCCAGCAGCGCCACTTGTCCAAGCCAAAAATTACACCATTTCTACTATAAATAGGAAGCCTTAGAGTGTGTTGAGAGAGATTTTTGTTTTGCTTGCTAAGTTAGAGAGAAAGAGAAAGCTAGAGAGCTTAAGAGAGAGAGAGAGAGCGAGTTAGCTCAAGGAAAAAGAGTTCCGAAGTGCTGCCACCGTAGGTTCATTGTGAGGGAGTTTCCGCTGAGTAGTTGTAGGAGTTAGAGTTGTTCTTCCTTCAGCTAGACCAAGGTGAGTTTTGATGCATGTGATATGGCACATGATAGGATTTTGTGGGTGTTGTTGCATGTGTGCCTAAGAGGCGTGAGTGTTGTTGCATGTGTGTTTGGGTGAATGTTTAAGCGCTTTTTCCTTAGAATTTGCGCTATAGTGGCTAAATCCTCAAGTCTTTGAGCAAGACTTAAGTGTTTTAGTGTGTTTGGAGCTAGAGAGAGGTGTGTGTTTAATATCGATATTTTTCTAAGTTTTGAGTGAGGTTTTGGTGTGTGTTTTGGGTGAGTTCAGGGAGCATATCTTCGATCTAGTTCGGTGTTGGGAGACCCGAACTAGAGTCGAATTGCATGTGCATATAATTGCATTTTTCTTGATTTCTTGTTAGTTTTCTTGAAGTTTTGCATTTTGGTTGGTGAATTCCATGGTAGATCATAAACGTTGATGTCGATCCGTTTTTTTATCTATTACATGTGAGGTCTTGCATTTTACCTTGTTGGTTATGTGATTTTTAGATCCATAAACTAAAGTAAATGCTTGAGGTGAGTTCCATGGTAGATCACAAAAGTTGATGGAGATCCGTTTGTTTGATCTATTACATGTGAGGTGAATTCCATGGTAGATCGTAAACGTGGATGTTGATCCGTTTACTTGATCTATTGCATGTGAGGTTATTTGTTGTTGTTCGAATTTTATGTGTTCTCTAAGACCATAAACTTAAAATTTAATTATTAGATGGTCTTAGTGTGTGGCGTTCGTGACGAGGAGGTCCGAACAGCCATAAGCGCACTAAGAATAGAGATGTGTCTGACCTTCCTTGTGAAGCCGTTTCAACATGCAGCTTGTCATAGTCTTGCATGTTGTTGCGAAGAACTCGGTCTTGGATCGCTACCTCGGCCGAACCTATATAAATGACGATGTAGTTGGGGTTTTATTCTGATTGCATGCCTTTGTGGTTGTAATGCAGAGATAAAAAGGGAAAGGGATGGAAGGCGGCATATTTGGGCCCTAGTAAAACTTGTTTAACAACTTTTCTTTTCTTGCATTGAAGTTTTTCTTTTATTCAAGCTGCAGCTTCCGTCCCTCGACCAGACCACCTTGGCGCAGTTCCCATCGTAGCGTTCTGTGGTTGTCCGTTGGCCTGCGTGGTCATAGGACGGTTCGGGGGCGTTACAACGGTGGTATTAGAGCATGTTTATGATGCTCACGGGACACACATTTTCAAATGTTTTATCGAGTAAATGAGTCGCAAAGGCAATTTTAGGAAACTAGTACGTCCTTGTGCATTTTAGGTAGATGGGTTTAGGACTTACCCTAGGTTGCACGTGCAGATGTTCGATCGTGAGAGTGAGGAGGGACTGTCGTGGGGTGATTCACAAGCTAATATAGATGAGTGGCGAGACTCATCAGAGGGTGAACAATACAATGGTGCTGAGGAATGGCAAGAACCGTTAGAGGGTGAGTCATATGCTGCTGAAGAAGAGTGGAGAGACTCATATGATGTTGAGGGAGAACGACAAGAACTGTTAGAGGGTGAGCCATATCCATATGATGTTGAGTGAGAACGGCAAGAACCGTTTGGAGGTGATTCATATGATTTCGTTAAAGAGACAAGATCAAGAGAGACTGATGACCGAACAACGAAGAGGTCGAGTTACGAACGAAGTGATTCGGAAGAATCTTTATACTGAGTCCGAGTAAGGCCAATGTACAGGAGAGAAAGGATGTTTAATCATGCCGATGGAGAAGACCCATGTTATCTGCGATATGATAATCCCGTGCGACAGCCGTCAAGTTCCCACTAAAGATTGCCAGAGACACGATCAGGGAACCATGAGCCGTATGTACCAAGGAGTGTGCCACAGAGGCAGAGGAGTGTACCTGAAAGACCAAGGATTCCAAAAAGTGTAGCAAGAGATCATGTGTTATCTGTATTCCAAGAGATATTGTCACTTATGCGACAGCAACAAGCTTCGCGCCCTAGTGCATCAGAGTTCCCGAGTTTTCTCGAGATTGTGACGATTATGAGGGATTTGAGAACCGAGTATTTCAAAGGAGGGCCAAGTACGGTTGAGACGAACTTTAGAGCAACCCGTTGCCAAGAAAATTACAAGTAGGATGTAGCCAAGTACTATCTTAAGAATGATGCGAGTGATTTGTGGACTAGTGTGAAGAGCAAGTATGGTTATAGGAACCCAACATGGGAAGATTTTCGAAGAGATTTCAGCAAGGTATTTTCCACCAGAGGCGAGAGATATATTGGAGATAGAGTTCATGACTCTAAAGCAAGGTGAGAAGACCGTTCGTGAATTCGAGTCTGAATTCACTCGACTTCGAAAGTATGCGTTCCGAGGACGAGAAGATGAAGCAAGTATGGTTCGCCATTTCTTACATGTTCTACGACCAAATATTCGTAGTATGCTTGTGGTTGTGACGTACAAACGTGTGGACAAGTTGGCTGAGAGAGCCGTGAATGTGGAGTTGGATTTATCAAAGGAGAAGGAAGCGAGGAACAAAAATCAAGACAAGTATGAAGGAAAGAAGATGCTGAGTGATAGCGTGAATCGAAAAAGGAGTCGATCCAGTCTAGAAGTACAAAGCATAACCCCAAGGAGGGGAGAAGTGGTATGTTACTCATGTGGAGAAGTTGGCCACTATTTCCGAGAGTGCATGAAAGCGGGACATAATCACCCATCGATGCCACCTCACATCAAATGTCATCAGTGTGGCGAGAGAGGCCATTATAAGGCAGCATGCCCGATGATCAAAGCTATAGTAGCAGTACGAGAAGTAAGGGATCCCCATCGACCTATCCCGAAGTTGAGCAACCTGTGAAGAGGCGAGCAGGAAAGGAGCATGTGTATCCTTCCCCTTAGGTAGTTAACCCGTAAACCTTCATGACTGTGGGTCACCGGGAAGGTAAGTATGGCCTCTAACTATCTCTTTGTGTGATTGTGTTGTGAGCTTTGTGTGTTTGCTTGTTGTGTTGTTAGAATCGTGTAGCGCTTGTGGTACGCCTGAGTGTTGGTTGTTGTGTGTGTAGCCAAAACATGAACTGAGTAACTCAACTCGGGTCGTGTGTGTGAGAGATAAAACAGTCTCCCCACCAAACAACGATATCGCTTTGGGTTATCGAGAAGAGGACCATCATTTGTGGCGAGATGATGATTTTGTTCCAAAGATGTAGCTTCTAGCGTAAGAAATAAAGTCACTATAATCAACAACTATATCCGCAACATATTTTTGCTGAGACAGAAAAATACCCTCACTTCCACGACTTACTTCTATCCCAAGAAAATATTTCAGCTTGCCTAAGTCCTTCATGGCAAAACAACGAGACGCGTAATCCTTGAACTTCTGAACATATACAAAGGATTACCCACAAATGAGCAGATCATCGACATAAACCAACAAACGAAGCTCTATGTCTGCAAGAGTATAAGAGAAGAGCGAGTAGTCTTCATACGATCGAACAAAACCAGAATGAAGCAACGCATATGACAACTTCTTAAACCAACACCAGGGAGATTGTTTAAGACCATACAAAGACTTCTTGAAACGATAAACTCTGTCGGGATTAGCATGACGAAAACCAGGAGGTAACTTCTCTTACACTTCTTCTTCCGGATCCCCATGAAAAAGGCATTATTAACGTCCATTTGATACACTTCCCATCCTTTAGCAGCGACAAGATGAAGGATAGTACGTATTGTAGTCATTTTAATAACTGGAGCAAATATTTCATGAAAATCTTCCCCTTCAACTTGGTTATTTCCAAGAGCAACAAGAAGAGCTTTGTATCTTTCTAACGTACCATCGGCATTATACTTTGCTTTATAAACCCACTGTCTTCCAATAGCAACTTTACCATGTAGTAAAGTGATGACATCTCATGTGTCTTTATCCTCAAGAGCAACAACCTTTGTACCCATTTCATCATTCCACACTTTTTAACGAGTAGCATCTTTAAAGCTTTTTGGTTCAGCGGAATGCATAATTGCAACAAGAAACGCTTTTGGACCCGAAATGAAATATGTCAATGAACAAAGAAACGTACCTTGGACCGATTCGAAAGACTTTGAGGATAAATAGGATGGAGCATGATGGGTTTATTGAACAGAAATCACAGTATGAGCCACATAATCCTTCAACCAAACTGGCGGATGATGTTCTCATGAACTACGACGTAACAGAGCAACAACAGGTTGTGTAGTAACGGGAACAACAACTGGAACTGTCGGTGAAGATGCGACCATATCAGACAAAGGATGAGCCAGAACCACTTGGCTGGACATTGCATATTATGACAGAGGAACCACTGGTTTCGAGACTTAATCATTGTCTACATGCTCTTGTACTTCAGCAGGAGCAGAACTCCCCCTAGCTTCTACAACTGGTGGAAGAAGCCAATTTTCATTGGAGACAACATGAATCGAAGAAACAGGTAAGGAACATACATTTTTTCAGCATATGGAAAAATATCTTCTTGACAAACAACATCTTGAGATACGAAAAAATTATTCCTCCCAATGTCATAAACCTTCCACCCCTTCTTTTCAACAACATATCCAACAAAAATACAAACACGACTACGTTCACCAAACTTATTTTTATCAAGAGACATACGATGCACATAGCAAGCTGACCAAAAAATATGCAATTGATCATACACTGGTTTGCAAGTATGAAGAATCTCATAAGGAGAAACACCATGATGAAGCGCAGAAGGAGTATGATTAATCAAATAAGCGGCTGTGTGAATGGCTTCTCCCCAAAATTTGATTGGAAACTAGCTTAAAACAACAAACCTCTTGCAACATTAAGTATATGCATGTGCTTCCGCTCTACTCTCCCATTTTGTTGCGGATTACCAACACAAAAAGTTTGATGTAAGATACCTTGTTGTCTGAAATAAGCTGAGAGACACATAAACTTTATCCCATTATCGCTTCGAACTAGTTTCACCGTCTTACCAAATTATTTTTCTATGTATACCGAAAAATTCATCAAGACACCACGAACTTCTGATTTTTCTAGCAAGAGATAAGTCCAAACTGCTCTTGAAAAATGGTCAACAATAGTAAGGAAATAAACTGGACCACAAGAAGATAGGACACGATACGGTCCCAAACATCACAATGGATCAATGAAAAACACTCGCTTGCTTTATTTGAACTATCATAAAAAAAAAAACTTCTCTTGTTTGCTTAGCTCTAAAACACATGTCACAAAGACTAGAGCTAGCAACTTTATGTGAACTTTAAAACATAGGTAAAGACGAAAGCACAGAAAACGAAGGATGTCCGAAATGTCGATGCCAAAATGCTTTCGTGAGAGGATTAGAATTCACATTGTGTACCTTTTCCGAAATAACATCATTTAAGTAGTAAACCCCATCACGCTCTTCACCGCTTCCAATCAAAGTTCTCCAAAAACAATCTTCTAAAACACACAATGCATAAGTAAATAACGCAACACACTTCGTTTGTTTTAATATTTTGGAAACACTAATTAATGTGCAGTTTAGGCTCAGCACATAAAGAACGTTCATCAAAGAGACTGTGCTAGACAATGGGAACACTCCCACACACAACGAAAACATTTTACTCCTGTCTGCAAAACCAACAGAACAAGGCGCAATCTTCTCTACATATGTAAGCAAAGATAGATTGTCCGTCATGTGATGTGAAGCTCTTGTTTCAAGAATAACATCACCAAGATCTTTCTTACCATACAGCCGGTCTGAACCACTCCTGCTTGATTATTCAGAATCATTTGTTGCAGTCTTCAATTGTTCGGGAGTGAACTCAGGAAAAACAAAGGCATTAGAGGTTGTTGCGTGAGCTGCAGTTACTTGACCTCTTCCACGTCCAGCTCCTTCAGCTCCTCTACCTCTATGACAACGACCACCACCTCTGCCTTGGTTATGTTCTCCCCACCCGTCGGGAAACCCAACAATTTGCCAACGGTCCCGTTTCTCATGACTGGTTCTTCCACAATGGGAACAGAGCATTATGTTTCCCGACTTCATAATTGATGGAGTTTCAAACTTATGACCACCACATTGATTCTCGGATTGTCCCAAGTAACCAACAACTTCCGTTGGAGCTTCGTTAGTTAATGGTAACATCGTCTCATGTGAATCCCGGCGAGCAACAAACCCAACAGCCTCACAAATTGTCTCACGAACGCGAGTCAAAGAAAGTCTCTTCTTATATAACTTTTGATTATGCTTACCCGAGAGAAGGAAAAGGTTTCGTGCCAACAAAATTCGTAGAAAGCCCACCAAACCTCGCATCATCAAGACCTAACAAGAACTAATGAAGCTTCCCCTTCTCAATCTCTTTAGCATACTTGTCTGTCACACCACATGAACATATTCCACAAGAAAAACCCGGAAGAGCACAATAATTACATAGCTCATCCCACACGATACACAAGTTTCTGTAATAATCCAAAACACTTTGCCCATCTTGTCAACACGAAGCAAGTTGAAAATTAAGCTGATGAACACGAACTTCATTTCCCACCGAGAAACGCTGCTTCAAGTCTTCCCATAACAGATGTGCGTTAGAGACAAAGGTTAAAGTTAACTTGACATTTGACTCAATTGACGAACGAATCCAGCCCAAAATCATCGAGTTAACTGATTTCCAGTTCTCATAATCAGGATCACCAACTGGTGGCTGCACAATCGTACCATTGATGAATCATGTCTTGCGTTTTGCTTGAAGAGCATTCAACATATCCTAAGACCACTCATTATAATTGAGTCCATTCAAAGTGACAGACAAAATTGACATCCCTGATTTGTCGAAGCTGGATAACACATATGTTGACACCGCCACCGTCTGTTGCACCATTATCCCTAAGGCTTTGTTATCTGCTTCGGTCATCGTCGAAACAAAGTATAACTTTTAACAAAAGAATAGAAAAATCGAATCTATCGATTGTAAAGAAATAAAACTTTTAGGTATTTAAGATCTCTGACTCTAATACCATGTAGAAATGGATATCAAAGCTACCTTGTCTTATTCATTCATGCAACAAGAGTATATATACACCTAGCTTTAAGGTTTTCATTTAAGGTTTTACAACAACGTCATAGACACGTATGAGACTAAAGCCCATAATACAAACCTAGTGTTATACACGGCCCAATATGGCACAACAACAACAATACTTATAAATGTTATGCTCATGCACGCATATGCATATAAGTCACCTATACACATGTGTACTTATATATAGATACATATGCATACTGTGTGTGTTATATGTTTTTAAACATTAGTGCAAGAAAAATTAAACCAAAAACAAGGGTCAACAGAATATCAAAATTAAAGTTGTAATAATATATGTGTGGTGCATAGATAGATAAAAATGTTTGGAGAAGAGAGAACAGCGAAGAAACAGAAGACAAGAGACGGTTTGAAAGAACGTACTGATGCAATTGCAAATTGCAACCACAAAACATTCACACTCGTGCTATCTCGGGAACATCTCATGTTTTAATATTCTCTGATAGTTAATAGTATCAAAGTAAACTATAAGTCAATACAATTTGGACTTATATCCTAAGATCTTCGAGTTCACACACATTGCGACCAACATATGTTTTCCTTCAAACCCACGATCTTTGACCCATCTTCACATGTTTGATATTACACAACAAGCAAATAGCTTGAAAAGTAGTATCAATGTTACATCATATATATAACATGAAACATACAAAAAATTGTTACATCATATAAGTAATATTGTTTATTACTTTACATAGGCAATTTTGTGTTAGAAAGCGTATGCATGGATCGGGACGTCAATGAAATTTAGCGAGGACAAACAAAAATCAAACAAATATTCAAATCATTATAATATAAAAACAGTGAGATGCATTTTTTTTTGTTTTTTTTTTTTTTTGGTATCAATGTTAAGAAGTGAAAATACACATTTACGTGTAGATGAATAAGGAAATGGAATTATCATTCCCGAGTAACATGTTTCTGAAGCGGAGCCGACATGGAGACGAGACCACCAAAGCAAGTGCTGTCTTAGATCACAATATCTCCTTTCCCAAAGCCATCGATATATTATCCCCACAACACCTAATAATATATTAACCTCTCTCCATATATAAATAGATATATATATACTCACACATAACTATCGGTGTTCTATGTTTGAGGTAAAGAACAAGCCTTTATATATCTGATTTATTGGGTGACTAATAGCTACCTAGCTTCACGTACTAAATTAATTTTAGAAATTATTACTATATATCCATGCTTTAGATGGGATTTAGAGAAACGCATGTTGATTCGTAAACGTGCACGTAGACTTTTATGATTGTTAATTGGACGAAGGAATTGATAAACAAATTAAATAATTAAAATAAATAATTTTTTTATTTTTATCAGAAAAATTACCAAATTAAAAGATGCTTATTTATTTTATAAATCAAACGAAAAAATCATTCCTTAAATAATTGTAACATAAAGCACTTCACTCTATATAGACACCAATGAAACGGTCGCTAGTGATATTGGTCCGTTGATAGATATTGCTTATATATGATCCATATAAAACTCAATGTACAATAATTACCAAAAAAAAAAAAAAAAAACTTTGATGTCTTCAATTCTGTGAAATATCCTGCACAGAATAAACTTTCTGATCACTAAATCACCTCCAATTCTCCTACGCAAATAAATTTTTAGATATTAAAGTTTAAAAAGAAAAAATATTCTCAGAGCTAGGACAAGTTTGAAGTATCTTATATTTGACTTTATCAACGTACGTAGATACATATCAACCACTGCGCGAGTCCCAATTCCCAAAGATGGTTTCTTTATTGCTTCTTCAACTTTCTTCGTAGGTCTTTTCTCCCTCTCCCTTCTCCCTTCTCCGTACCCTTTTTTATCATCATGAATATTTTCCACCGCTTCGTCACATCTTGAACGTTGCATACATTCATCTATATATACACTCACACACCCATATATATCTACACCACACTCACACTCACACTCACATCCCTATCTCATCTCTCTCTCTCTCTCTAGCATAAACCCATCAACGATATAGATACGGTTGGTTTTCTCCTTCGTTTTCTTCTTCTTCTTTGTCTTCTCCTCAAAGTCATGTCTAATCCAGCTTGTACAAATCTCCTTAACAATGGATGTGACCATAATAACATCAACTATTCCACTTCTCTCTCTTACATTTACAACTCTCAAGGAAGCTTCTATTACCCAAATACCACAAACCCTAGTTACACTAATCCTACTCCTACCACTTCCACTTTCCCCAACTCACCTCCCCTAAGAGAAGCTCTTCCTCTTCTTAGCTTAAGCCCCATAAGGCACCAAGAACAACAAGATCGAGGCTATTTCATGGACACCGATCAGATCAGCTCTTCAATCTTTCTTGATGATCCTCATGTAACTGTGGATCTTCATCTAGGTTTACCAAACTACGGTGTTGGTGAGAGCATTGGGAGCTATATTGCTCCTGATGTAACTACCGAGGAGCAAGAACAAGATCATGACCAAGGAGTAGAGATCACAGTTGAGTCCCACCTTCATGATGATGATGATCATGGAGATCTACAGAGGTGTCATCACTATTGGATCCCTACTCCTTCTCAGATTTTGATTGGTCCTACACAGTTCTCTTGTCCTCTTTGCTTCAAGACTTTCAACAGATACAACAACATGCAGGTATGACACCATTGATTCAAGAATCAACTCTAAAGACTAAACTCATTTCAAAATTTGATTTATTGTTATTTGAGCCTATTAGTTTGATGGGTATTTTCTGTATATTTGTGTGGTTCTAACTTCTAAGTACAAACTCATTAATGATTCATGGATCTTTAGGGGTATCATTAATAATGGTAATTAACAAGTACTACTACTACTTGCCTTGATGGTTAGTAACTCGAAAATAATTAACTTTTAAAAATTTGATGGTACACGTCAAATCAGTTTCAGGGTGTTGAATGATGATGGCTATGTAAGATCGACCTATCAAAGGGGTTTAAGTCGGAAGATTTTCTTTAACCAACAGTCTTTTTGTCAGACTGACTCTTTATAACCCTGATATATGCTCAGTCCACCTCCATCTTTATTGTCTCTCTTGATTTTTGTGAACTCATAAACCCCCAAAAAAATTATTCTTAAAGAGCCAAGGCAGAAGATAAATGTCTAGCAGAATATTTCGTAATAGAGACTTGGTTTTGTTTATATATATTAGTCCAAAGATAGATACAGCTAAAAAAAAAATTTCATGCCAAAAGCAAACTAGCTAAGGTCTACATGTCCAACTTCACTAGTCTTTAATATTTCATATGTATATCATAAACCATTTTTTGTTAAAACACATTTGTATCTTATACTATACGGTTAGATTATTTTTGTAACGTATATGTAAATTTATCGTGTTCATTTTACAATAATAACATAGCATTTAATGTTATTAGTTAATGAATTATTTTTTGGAAATTGTATTTGCAAATACAAACTCAAACCAACAGAAAATAAGTTTGGCTTTACGTTTGCATTAACAAATTTCAAATGTTGATGAAAAATGATTTTGATTAATATTCAAAAACATTTTTTCTGATAGGACTCGTAAACATATATATATATAAGACTTAATCAATCGTACTTATTGTTTAACTGACTTATTTGTTGTATGAAAAACGTTTTATCATAGATGCACATGTGGGGACACGGCTCACAGTACAGAAAGGGACCAGAATCCTTAAGAGGAACCCAGCCAACTGGAATGCTAAGACTACCATGTTTCTGCTGTGCACCAGGCTGCAAGAACAACATTGACCACCCGCGGGCCAAGCCTCTCAAGGACTTTCGAACCCTCCAAACACATTACAAACGCAAACATGGGTCTAGACCATTTGCTTGTCGTAGGTGTGGCAAGGCCTTCGCAGTGAAAGGAGATTGGAGAACGCATGAGAAGAACTGTGGAAAGCTTTGGTATTGCTCTTGTGGCTCGGATTTTAAGCACAAGAGGTCGCTTAAGGACCATGTCAAGGCCTTTGGAAATGG
>NC_025698.1:27657249-27660036 GCF_000633955.1 Camelina sativa | reverse complement strand
GTTTATCTAACTTATTTGTTGTATGAAAAACGTTTTATCATAGATGCACATGTGGGGACACGGCTCACAGTACAGAAAGGGACCAGAATCCTTAAGAGGAACCCAGCCAACTGGAATGCTAAGACTACCATGTTTCTGCTGTGCACCAGGCTGCAAGAACAACATTGACCACCCGCGGGCCAAGCCTCTCAAGGACTTTCGAACCCTCCAAACACATTACAAACGCAAACATGGGTCTAGACCATTTGCTTGTCGTAGGTGTGGCAAGGCCTTCGCAGTGAAAGGAGATTGGAGAACGCATGAGAAGAACTGTGGAAAGCTTTGGTATTGCTCTTGTGGCTCGGATTTTAAGCACAAGAGGTCGCTTAAGGACCATGTCAAGGCCTTTGGAAATGGCCATGTTCCGATGGGGATTGATAGTTTTGGAGGAGATCTTGAGGACTACTATGAGGCTGCTTCTGACATCGAGCAACAAGATGATAGCAACAACAATGAGTGTTAATTAGGGGTTTTGTTTCTTTGTTCTCTCATGCATCAGTTGATTTGCATGCTTGTGTTCTTTAGTTTTGTTCTTCGGATCTTGGCTTTTTTTTCTGTGCTGGTTTTTTATTTTACTTTTTTAATTACTAAGAAGTTAACTAACGAGTTTTCTCCGTTAGCTTGAGAAACTTTTATTAATTAATAGAGCAAATTACAGAATTTGGGGGTGCAAAGTTGCAAACTTAATCAAAAAGACAAAGAAAGCCTAATTATCGAATTTAAATGTCATGTTCTACACATTCAATACATTTTGACAATGAATTGTTGATACTTAGGTTGTGAAAAAGTACACATAGCTGTTTTTACCTATTTCGATCCACTCTTTTTGTTGTCGTAAATATGTATGTGTGCATGTTCAAAACCTTATACAATATGTCAATATACTTGAGCGTTTGTAAACCAGTGTTATTTGATCCTCTAAGTACATGAAACTAATGATGACATGTGTGAATTTTCTCTTCTTATAGATGTGGTTGTTCTTTTTAAAAAAAATTGCAATAGTCTTTATGTCATCCTGTTTTTATGTTGGAGTGATTTTTGTTTTTTTTCTGGTAAAATGTCAAAAAATGATTTATGAATTTGGTATCTGAAACCCAATTTTTTGCTTTGTCTCTGCTTCTTTCAATAATAACATGAGGGTTTCAAAATTTGACAATTCATCTTCAATTTTTGTAGGTTCAAATTACTTTTGTCTTTGTGAGTCTCTAGCTAAGTAGACGCATGATATTTCTTCAATTTTCAGGTTGTGTTTTAACAACAATGAGACCACATTTTTTAAAGGCTTGAGGGCAACTCCAAAGCTGAACAAAGTTTCTAATAAATAAAAAAAGCAATGTATTGATAAAAAAAAAAAAAATTATTAGTGGCCTTTTATTAGTGGTTTAACCTTTAAAAAACTGAATTACTGTTGTATAATTAAAATATTATTATTTTATTTTTTAGAAACCTTCACCATTTGTACCGTTGAGGTCATTGAGAATCATGTCTTCAAAGAGAACTCAATTCTTTGACAAGCCTTTCTAAATCTTCAGTAGAGCTTCCTCCTGCTGCAGTTGCAGCTTGTGCCTTCTGTCCCATATCCTTAGCCCGAGCACGCATCTCGTGTCCGCCCTCACCCATTGTTTCACCTATGACCCGACTCAACTCATGCGGGTCAGGCACAGTCTTGCCCCCTTCACATACACTAACCGCCACACCCATATGCTCCACTAGCAACCTCGCATCTACAAACTGGTCAGCTTCCATTGGCCAAGCCAAGACCATTGTTCCGCTAGCCATTGCTTCCAACACCGAGTTCCATCCACAATGGCTTAAGAACCCACCAACCGCTACGTGACTCAACATAACCACTTGAGGAGCCCATCCTCTAACAATCTTTCCTCGACCTGCGACCCGATCCTCGAACCCATCGGGTATAGGATCTTTCTTAACCACCCAAACGAACCGGGTCATACTCTTTTCAAGACCAAGAGCCAGAGCATCACACTGATCTTTACTCAAAGCTTTTTGACTTCCGAAGCAGATGTAGAGCACAGATCCGTCTGGACATCCATCGAGCCAACTCAACAACGCCTTTGCGTCTACATCGGAATCAGAATCTCCCTTACGTAACCCAGTTGAAGAAAGCGGACCAACACCGAAAACACGGTTCTGACTCACGTTCTGCTTCACAAACTCCATGTACTCCTCTTCAAGACACTCACAAGAATTGAATATACAACCATAGCTTGAAAAATTGATGGCGCAGTCACTTTCATCTTGCGATGATGGAAACTGAGGGAACAACGCAGGGAGATGTTCTGTTCTGAAAACAGGGGAACCAGGAAGATCCGACAAACAGACAGGCTCAGTTGATTCAAAGACATGAAGATTGTCAGAGACAAAATGGAGAATCGAAGCTAAGAATGCTCCAGAGCTGAAGAAGGCAAAGCGAGGAACACCGAGGTCTTTAGTCCATGCAAGGAAGAAATCAGAGATGAGAGCGACGGGAGGATTAGGATGAGAACTTAACCAGTTGAGGATAGGCTCTCGAAGCTGACAAAGAGAAGCCATAATCAGAGGGTTTCCAGAACAACCGAGGTCTTTAACGTTTTCAACTCCGGAAGGGATCAAAGGATGGTGAGGGAAAGGTAAAGTTACGGCGGAAACGGAGGATGGGTGAGCGGAGAGAAGAGAAGAGAGGTAAGGAAGGTTTTTAGGAGTGACGATGACGGAGACTGTGAGGGCACGAAGACAGAGTTGATGGGT
>NC_025698.1:27650846-27656843 GCF_000633955.1 Camelina sativa | reverse complement strand
CCTCGACCTGCGACCCGATCCTCGAACCCATCGGGTATAGGATCTTTCTTAACCACCCAAACGAACCGGGTCATACTCTTTTCAAGACCAAGAGCCAGAGCATCACACTGCTCTTTACTCAAAACTTTTTGACTTCCGAAGCAGATGTAGAGCACAGATCCGTCTGGACATCCATCGAGCCAACTCAACAACGCCTTTGCGTCAACATCGGAATCAGAATCTCCCTTACGTAACCCGGTTGAAGAAAGCGGACCAACACCGAAAACCCGGTTCTGACTCACGTTCTGCTTCACAAACTCCATGTACTCCTCTTCAAGACACTCACAAGAATTGAATATGCAACCATAGCTTGAAAAATTGATGGCGCAGTCACTTTCAAGATCTTGCGATGGTGGAAACTGAGGGAACAACGAAGGGAGATGCTCTGTTCTGAAAACAGGGGAACCAGGAAGATCCGACAAACAGACAGGCTCAGTTGATTCAAAGACATGAAGATTGTCAGAGACAAAATGGAGAATCGAAGCTAAGAATGCTCCAGAGCTATAGAAGGCAAAGCGAGGAACACCGAGATCTTTAGTCCATGGAAGGAAGAAATCAGAGATGAGAGCGACGGGAGGATTAGGATGAGAACTTAACCAGTTGAGGATAGGCTCTCGAAGCTGACAAAGAGAAGCCATAATCAAAGGGTTTCCAGAACAACCGAGGTCTTTAACGTTTTCAACTCCGGAAGGGATCAAAGGATGGTGAGGGAAAGGTAAAGTTACGGCGGAAACGGAGGATGGGTGAGCGGAGAGAAGAGAAGAGAGGTAAGGAAGGTTTTTAGGAGTGACGATGACGGAGACTGTGAGGCCACGAAGACAGAGTTGATGGGTCAAGTCGAGAAGAGGAAGAAAGTGGCCTTGTGCTGGATATGGAAACACCATGATGTGCGGTTTCAGACCGCAGCGTTTAGTTTCCCGTAGCGGCTGCGGCATTGCTCCGTTCATCTCGAGGTTGTTGTGTTACGATGGTGGTGGTATACAAATATACAATAATGTGTGGTAACTGACATATGCATTGGCATTTTATAATGTCTACATTATAATTATTGTGTCTAGATTTTTTTGTTGACGAAAACAAGAAAATGTCTTTTACTTAATGAGATTAATATTACATATATCTAAGTTTCAATTTGAACCAAAAGGGTAAAAAAAAAAAATAATAAAGTTAGTAAAATAATTGTATTTTTTAATCCTCTCAAAGTCTAAATAGAAAGAAATCTACTTCAAATTAGAAATCAAAAGTAAATTTAAAATCATCACATTGGATTTTATCTATATTTGACGACAGAATTTTATAAGTAAATAGCATATTTAAAAAGTTTAATCAAAACATTTTTTAGATTTTTTTATTAATTTGAAAGACGTAAATTAGAAGAAAAAATTGAAAATGCTGAAATTTCATTCTATTTATGAGAGGTTATTGGATTAGCATTTTGAGAGATTTGGTGGATTTTAGTTTTTGAGAGACTTTGAAAGATATCTAAAGATTTAATGGAGTTTTAGAAGATTTTTAAAATTTAATAATTAAATATTAATGATAATTTTGTGAGATTTGTTAGGAGATTTTGGAGTATTTGGTATGGGTCAAAGAGATTTTTAGAAACAAACGTTCACCTATACAACAATACCTTATTCACTTTTTGATGGTCTTTTTATGAGTTATTTTTTAACCCGCAGAATAAAAAAAAAAACAGAAGAGAAATAAAAAAATAATAAAAAGTGTTTAGATTGGTGATTGCATCCACCAAGTAAATCCCGGTCACCAAGCATATATAAATCTTTCGGCTATAGCCATTGTTCTATATAAGACCTAATGATCTAGACACACTTTAAATTCCTAATTACACAACAACAATTAACGATTTTGACTCCCTTATGTTTTAAATAATATAAAATGTTTCAAAAAATTTTACCAGGTTAAGAGATTCATTGTTCTTAAAGGAGATGCAACAAAGAGGGAGAGTATGATATTTGAAGAAGAAGTGTGAAAGATATATAATTGAATGAAGAATCAAAATCTGGGTTCAATATGAAACTGAAAAGAGAATCCTCCCCCATTGAAATTCTGTTTTGGTAAAGTGAAGAACGACAAAAAAAAATTGGATAAAAGGAACAATGAGAGTATTTGTTAAATCCTTCAAAATAACACCTTCATATGTGAGATTTATTCATTCCTAATTTTCAAGTAAAAATGCATCCAAAATCTCTCAAAATCAGTTTTTAATAGTATTTTAAAAAGTACTTGTTAAATTTGAATAACAGTATATTTGATATGATTTTTATAAATCATTGATTGAATAACAAGAGATTGTAAATTATTTTGAATGATTTTATGTAAATTCCAAATTGAATAACATGGTATTTGTGAAGAGATTTTAAAATCATAATTTGGATAACACCTGATTTTTTAAAAAGTCCAAATCTTCTAAAATTGTAGTTTAATACCTCCCCCAATATTTGATCATGAGAAAATAAAAATGTCTATATATATATTAATAATAATAAATAAAAATATGTTTTTGATGGCTATCCCCTTTATAATAAAACGGAAGTACACAACATTATTTTGTAGACTATATAATTTTAATAAGTTATTATAAATAGATTATAGATTAATTGGTTAAAAGTTAAATAGTGGGTATGTGGGTACAACTTTATTTATTTCCGAATATCTTAAAGAGAATATTCTAAAGAATCATTTGATATCATCTAACTTACCATATTAATTTCCTTTATTAAATCATTCATCCATATTAATTTTTTTTGAAATCTAACTTAACATATTAATTTGTTAATTACCATTATACTTCACCTCTCATTTTTAAATATGAGTCTATTTTGTGAAACAAATAAATTATCATATTATTTATTATAATTACAAAATAGTTTTATTTCTGGATATACCATAAGTTGAATTTTTAAAAACAAATATAAATTGTTCAATCTATAAAAAATTCAAGCTTTAATAATATTATTCTTTAAAAATAATATCTATTTGAATTTAAAAAAATTATTGAGTAACAGGTCAAAATTTGAATATTTAAATTCAGTTTCATATATTTTTGAATTTTATAGTTTCATATAATATAAGAAACTTTAAATAATTTAATTTGAAATATATATATATATATATATATATATTTTCAACCAATTTGAAATATTTTAAAAATATTGAAACTTGATATAAAAGTTAGAAACTATGTGAAGTGACCTTAGTGCAGTGGCCATTGGTAAATCCTTAATGCACAAGGTACCATCACACCCGGGATCGAGTCCCGCTCCCTACGAATGTAGGGATTTGGCTAATGGGCCGGCCAGTTGTGGCCCAATAGTTGACAAAAAAAAAAGTTAGAAACTATAAACACTCTAAATTGATTTGTTATAGCAATGTCAATAATATGTCACTATAATATGAAAGAATTTCAAGAAACCAAGTATATTAAAACAAAAAGTATAACAATATATTAAATTATTCATAATATAATAACTCGCTTTTAAAAACCCAAATTTACAAAATTATGTATTATAATAACATTCAAGTCATGATGTAGAATATGTTGTAAAACACTTGGAGTGGACTTCTATAACTGGCCCGTTACTTATCTTATTGTGTAAGCCCCATTGGCCATGTCCTAGTCGGTTTAGGTTTAGGCTTTGCCAACTACTATATAATGTACTTGTTCGATTGAATCAATAATAATAAGGAGAGAAACAAAACCTCAAGTTCTCTACTTTCATTCTTACGTTTACAACAGAATATACATTTGTTGGAATAACTTCACATATATAAACTAATACAACATATTAAAATTTTATTTTAAAATATAAAATATACAAAATTTTGTATAAAATAAAATTTAACCCGTGTTATAGCACACGTACTTATCTAGAATCATAAACAATATAAAACTTATAAAATATATGTCTTTTTTCAAGCCATCATATTTAGCATATGATTTTATTGCATAATGTCTTATCCAAAAAAACTTTTTAAAACAATCACATAAATTGTATTTTATATAAAATTTACAAAAAAAATAAAATGAATTTCAACCCGTGCTAGTTTGTAAAATACTTCGACACCTAAATTTCGTACTAAGAAAACGTACAATTATGATATTTTAAGGCTGGCCCGTGTAAGAGTGTAGTTAGGGTCTGAATGGTTGCAGCGGATGGAGAAATCCGTCTGTAGACTAAACGCTCTTTATTTACCATTCATCAAACATAGTCTGCAGTGGTGCGGTCCAAAGAAAACATAGGGTGTGAATGGTTGCAGCAGTTAGAGCAGACAAATCCGTCTGCGGACTGAACTGCTTTTTATTTACCACTAGATATTCACCTACGGTACACCGCAGGGCTATCTTCTAATAAAAATAAAATGTTATTTATTTTGTAGATAAACTATATATAACTAATATTTAATTTGTATTTTTTAAAATGTACAACCTTACAAATATAGATATATATTAGTTATTGTAGAAAGTATTTTGTTTGAGGTTTATTGTTTTATATTATAGGAACTATAACATACAATTAAATAAGTAGTGGTTTATAGAAGGAAAATACTGTGTTTATAGAATTAATTCCTATTATTTTGTAATATTGGAAACTTAATATTAATTAAATTAATCATAAACTTAATACTTAATGTTAAAGGGAGTGGTTCATATTGTTTTGGAAATTTTATTAGGTTGGAAAATCTTTTTTTCCAAAATCGAAATTTAATATTAATTAATTAAATGAAAAACAAATTAATAATTAATGTCAATGTTATTCTTGTAAATAAGTTCCAACTTCAGGATTTATTTGCTAAATGTGTTCAAAAATGTATATATAGATTCAGCAAATATAGTCCGCAGATGTGCGGTCTAATTAAAGCAGAGACAAAACCGCAGCAGACCACCTGCGGACCGCTTTTGCATACAAATAGAGTTGGTCCGCAGCGGTCTGTTGTCCGCCTTAAAAATAGAGCGGTCTAAACCGTAGATGGATTTGGCCATCCTGACCACAGTTACCATTTAAACCTAAAAACATAAGCGCAGCAACCCAACTGCAGACCGCTTTTACATACAAATAGAGTTGGTCCGCAACAGTCTTTTATCCTCTTAAAAAATAGAACGGTCCAAACCGTACACAGATTTGTCATAGAATAAAAGCTGAATCAATCATAGAATATGCGGTGCTGAAGTAAAACTAGCGTACGCTTGTTTGCACAATCTCGCGGTTGAGACAAATGACATGTGGCCTTGGTGAACTAACTGAAACGGCCAAACAAACCAGTGAAGCAACGACAAATCAGTCATCAGTGATAACTCAGTAATGAGGTTTACTATAATGTCTTTTTCTTCAAAATTCAGATTTGAGCTTAAGTAAACTTTGAGAAATTTTCAATAAAAAATGGTATAGTTGTTGAAATAATAGGAAAATAAAGGAAATTTAAATGTCTTACCTAACGAAATGAGAAAAGACTTAGCCAGAGACTTAAGCTCCCATTGAAGGACAACCTTAAGGTCTTTTAAATAAGCTTTCATGTAGCTACAGATACAAATCTCAATATGATACAAGACCAGACGGGGAAACACACAGTGCTCATAAATAAGAAGAAAGAGAAACACATCAAAGCATTCTTTTTTTTTTTTTAAGAGCACATATCTCTGCTTGCAAACAACAGATAATAGAAAGTTTCACACCATAAATATTGCAGAGAGATAGAAGAAGCTAGAGATCAAGCACGCTTTTCATTTGACCTTTATATAAAACCTTTTTAACATGAGAGAGATACTTGAAACCAGACACTGACAGGAGGAAGGAGACATCACCGGTGGACCTGAGGAATCAGAGAAGTTTACTTAGAATTTCAGATTTTGTCAAGCTTCTCTGCTTTCACAACTGGGTTCGCTTTAGCTATAGCTTCTTGCGCAGCAGCATGGTAATTGAAGGAGCAGTCATGTATGTC
>NC_025698.1:27645750-27646904 GCF_000633955.1 Camelina sativa | reverse complement strand
TTTATATAAAACCTTTTTAACATGAGAGAGATACTTGAAACCAGACACTGACAGGAGGAAGGAGACATCACCGGTGGACCTGAGGAATCAGAGAAGTTTACTTAGAATTTCAGATTTTGTCAAGCTTCTCTGCTTTCACAACTGGGTTCGCTTTAGCTATAGCTTCTTGCGCAGCAGCATGGTAATTGAAGGAGCAGTCATGTATGTCTGCATAGCGGTGTGTACCGCAGAAGAGGTTACCACAGCGACATTTGAATCCAGTCAGGCCAACCCGCTTATTGCAAGTAGTACATCGGCTTGGTCCCTTTGGTTTTGCAGCTTCTTCAGGTGCTACTACCTCTGCAACGACTTGCACAGAGGATGGCTGCACAGAGACAGTCATTGGCTCAACGGATTTGGTTTCAACATCGACCAACGCAGCAGTAATGGTTTCCTTTATGATGTTGCTAGATGATGATGTTCCAGACACTGCAGAAGCAAACTTAGCCCCTTGTTCCTGTTGAAACAACATATCCTTGTGACACTTCGAACACATGTTCATTGTGGCAGCGCTTCCAAAGAAACCGCAGTTGTTGACGCATAACTTAGGACCTTCAGGTGGGCTTTGGCATCCTGTCTTGTCGTGATCCATTTCTGCACTTCAAAAAACAGTCATCCTCAGTTACAGTAACACAGAAGAAACAAAGCAATTCTCAACAGATTCACTATAAGTACACATAAGCCCATCAGTCGCCTTAAAAAATTGGTGACAAAATATAAGCAGATGAATAAACATATCACATACCTTATACATCTATAACCACACTACCTATATGAGCCCCTTCCTATAAATGAAGATCTCAAATACGTACAAGGAAGAGAAGAGAAGCAAGCGTAGAACAATTTTTCTACTTACACTAAAAACTGAAAACACAAACAGATCCTACTAAAACCTGATTTCCAACCATAAGCTACCAAACATAACATAGATATCTAGAATACCTTTCAGTTAGTTACATATAGAAGCGTAAATGAGTCATTTTGTAAACAGCAGAGCAGCTAATCTCATTTCTATTTTCAACACTACTTAGAAATGAGCTTCTTATATCCTCATAAAGCTAAAAACTTTCAAAGCAATTCATTTCAAACTTCCAAAACATGCAAACCCACCCACC
>NC_025698.1:27624544-27645071 GCF_000633955.1 Camelina sativa | reverse complement strand
ATACCTTTCTTCTTAGAAATGAAATGTTAAAAATCACCTTTTTTCTCATTTCAGCAAAACAGTTACAACTTTCAGTGAAATTCATAACAAAACTCAATAGCATACAATACCCACATAGCTAATCTCAATTTCAAACCAACACTACCTCACCTCTCTTCTCTTCACCCAAACGAAATCTTCAAAAATTACAACTTTCCATAGCAATTCATTTCAAATTTCCAAAACAGACAAAACCCACATGCAAATATTACCCAACAATCTCAAATCATGAAACAGACGAGAACCATGATAAAAAAAAAAATGAATCCACATCAAGAGCTAATTGAACCCTAATATAAAGCTAAGAAATCAAATTACCAAAAACTAATTCTTACCTGTTAGCCCTTGAAGCCTTGATCGATCGGTCCCTAATCAAAAAAAAAAGGAGACAAAACCCACCACATGAGTTGACAGAACATAACCCTCCAACACAGAGGAGACATCGAAATCGAAAATGAAATTCAAAATTACAAAAAACAGATTATAAAGGCAGAAGTGCAAAAAAAACAGAGAAGAAGAAGAGAAACCCCTTACCCTATGAATCTCTCAGAACAAGATCGTCTCTGCTGGAGAGATCCAGCAGAAGCTGAGAGGTAGAGGAGAGAAAGAAAGAAATAAAGATCGATTTTTTAGGCTTTTTTTTTTGTTTTTGGGTATCTCTCGTCGATTTTTTTTTTTGTAGCGACGTTTATAAATTTTCATTTCACACCGTTTGTGTTATAGTCGGCTATGACGTGTACGCATCTAATTGGCTCTTTCATTTGACTTTTTTTTCCTTTTTTGTTTACTCATTTCAAATTTTCAATTAATTTTACTTTTTTAAATGAAAAAAAAGTTATTTATTGCTTCCAAATGTTAACTCACTTTTTTTGAAACGGAAACTAGAGATTACATTTTTCAAGTAACATAACCAATAATTTGAAAATGACATAAGCTTTTTGGTTAATATCTAGAATATATAATAAACCTAGATTTTTTTTCTTTTTCATATGGCTATAATTTTAGTAATGTTTGTGACTTTTATTTTTAAAATGTCTTTTATATTTTGAAAGTTAATATCTCAAATGGACCAAAGTAATGTAACGTAGATACCACCAATTTATGATCAAATCTCTTTCTATTTTTTCCTCTCTTTTTTTTTTACTTTCTCATATCTTGGTATCTATAAAATTGAGATTTGTGATATCAATTACAAAACTTCCAGAAGTTTGAAGACAAAAAAAATGAGAGCAGATTAGCTATTGTAGTATCCCTCGTTGGTTTGGACCATTTGTTGAAAAGGGAAGACAGAACATATTTGATTAATACTGTTATAAAATCGCATTCACCACAATGCTTTCAAATAAGAAAAAAAAAAAAAATCAACTAACTATTCAGGCAAATCAAATCTGAAATCCCAAACTTGTCTCCTCGATGCTTCAGCTTTAGTTTGCCTCAGAAACCATATTAAACTTCATGTCAGTGGCTGTTTCAACTTTTCCTGATTAAGGATTCTCTGTTATTATTATCGGGAGGATGATTTCATAGAAATGATGACAATATGGTTGGTTGGTGTGGTTGTTGTCTTCCCTCTCTCGTCACTAGATATCACTTCAATGTTTTAGTGGGTTCGTAATGGGTTGGATCTAAATGGGACTTAAATTATGTTGGGCTTCAAAAGCAAAAATTGGGATTTAGGGGGAAATAGTTATTTTTTACTTCTAATTAAAGACACATGTATGCAATAATTGAGGTATAAAATAGCTTTTTGGGGTTAGGACATTCGTGTATCTTATTTTCATGCAATTTAATTAGAATATTTGTATTAAAAATAAATACTTCTCAATGTACTTTTTAATGCCCTATTTTCTTTTTTACCCTTAAACCCAAAGCTCTTTTCATTGAATTTAAACTATTAACTACTAATTAAATAGGGACAAACAGTATAATTCAAAAAAAATTTAAATTGTGTGAAATGTGTCAGAAACAGAGGGAGTATGTTAAAAGCAAATTAGTTACTTGTGGTTTAAATCTCCACCATCATAACCTTATAACACTGAAGATTATGTTGCTTAAAGCTTTTAGAGATTAAAAAGAGTGCGGACAAATACACGTTGATTAGACTTGATTTCCCCAAATAAATTCAAAGTATTTGATGGTTTTTTGAAAACAAGACGAAGTAGAATATTTTGAATGGTCAAAAAGGGCAAAAGAATATTAAATTTAAACAGCTATTCATAATTAATATCAGTTCTATCAAACTTTTCTTGATTAAGTTAAAACCTTGATTGTTAGTACAACTGTGGACAAGGCCATGTAATGGATAAAAAATAAGATAAAAAACCAATTGTTTGATAAAAAAAAAAAAAAGCATGCAAACGAGTCATACCTTGAAGTGTATAAGATCATTTATCATAGAGAAACAGTCCTTCTAAATAAAGAATTTGGTTAAATTCTATAAGAATGATCCAAGGTTTGGTGCTTAAAGCAGTGGAGAAAACTTGTAAAAATTTAGAGGATGAAGTAAAAAGATTTGAAAGACAGAATAGATAAGATGATGAACTGAATAATTATGTAATTCTGTATTATTAGTTTAATCAATAAAATATTACATATTTAGAAGCAAGAATAAGATATTAACAAAAGGATATCGTCGACCCTTATGAAAGAAAAGAAACAAAACAGCCATCGTGTAAGTTTGGTTCAAGATCAATTTTCTATTTTTAAAAGTGAAAATATACCAGTTTGACACAAATTTGGCAATTAATTGCTAGATTAACACTCCAATTTATCAAATAACTAGAATGACACAATTTTTAGGTAAAATGACTAAAAACCCAGATTTTTTTTTAGCTTTTTTTTAAAAACGAAAATACAATATAGCATTTAATATTTTGATTTAAAAATATGATTAATGAATAATATAAAATGATTAAAAAATAGACTAAAACTCCAGAAAATATGTTTTTTTTTTTTTAAACGAAAATACAATAGCATTTAATATTAGCATTTAATATTTTGATTTAAAAATATGATTAATGAAAAATATAAAATGATTAAAAAATAGACTAAAAACCTAAAAAATTTGTTATTTTTTTTTTAAAACGAAAATACAATATAGCATTTAATATTTTGATTTAAAAAATATGATTATGAAAAAAACAAAATGATTAAAAAATATGATGTTTATTGTTTTAATATAATTTCTAAAAATAAAGTATGACTAAAAAATCTGCTGTCACTATATCAACATAAAACAAATTTGTTATCATTGTATTCATATATAATAAATCTGTTATCAAGCAGCAGATTTTTTAGTAGGAAAAAACAACTGTCATAACATAAGAAAATCTGCCATAACGTATATTGTGCATGTGGGTCAATATAGCAATTTTAAAAAGACTTTCGAAAATCTGTTATCAAACAACAGATTTTTCCATCAATCCAAAAATCAGTCATAACTTACAAAAAATCTGTCACCACTATATGTCAAACTAGCAATTAATTTTACGTTTATAAATCTGTCGCAATGTGACAGATTTTTTAAGTGAAAAATAAAACTGTTACAACAATCATAAAAAATCTGCCACAAAATTCCAAGAAAATTGACTAAAACAATGAAAATCTGTCATGACTTTATAAATAAGTCTGTCGCGTTAAGAAAATCTGTTGTTCACAAAAAAACTGTCGTTACACACTTCAAATAAATCTGCCATAGAAACAAAATCTGCCGTCAAACTCTGCAAATTAATCTGCCATCTAAAATAAGTCTGCCAAAGAAAAACTGCCATCGACAATAAATCTGCCACTTACAAATTAATCTGCCATTACTTGTATGGCAGACTTTTAAAAAAAAAAAAAAAAAAACGAAATTGCAGGAATTTTTAACCAAGGGTAATATTGACTTTTTTTTTTCCTAACAAAGCAAAAAAAGGTATTTTCGGTATAAAACTAACCCAACTGACCCTCAAATTTTAGGAGTTAATCTAGCAATTAACTGCTCAATTTGGGTCAAACTAGTGATTTTCCCTTTTTAAAATTATATTTTAAAAAATATATTTGAAAATGATCTTTACTTACCGAATAATTATATTTTAAAAATTTTACTCCTTCCTTATTTTTCTCCAATATGATTTTGACAACAATCTCAAAGACTTCTAGTTTATTATTGAAGTCTTTTAACATGAACATAATTCTGTCAAGTTTCTCGGAGTCGAACAAATTTTTCTCCATTTTGTCAAGCTTTTCAGAATCTAACAAATTTTTTTTTCCATATGCTGATCATCCAACTCTCTCATGGCAATGTAAACATCAACTTATATTCTAGACCAGTCTTCTGTCTTGAGTTTGTAGTCTTTCATAACTAAACCAATAATTTCTTCAAAATTATTGTCATCTTCACCTACCAAATGCTTATATTCTCCTAAATCTTCAATTATAGTTTTGACTCCTACAAAAATAATCAAAATCCATAAAAACAAAACTTATCAAATAAAATTACAAAATTACAGTTATAAAAGAAGTCAAAACTTACACAAATTGTTGTATTAATGGCATCAAGAACTTCATCAAACCGAGTTCGAGTAAATTTCCAGTTGAAAACCAACGAATACAAGGTTTTGGAACTATAACATGTTCTCCTAAACATAGAACCAAAAATGGGAACAACACTTAAAGCCAATAATAATAACGTCAATAAAAATTCCTTGATATTATACTGACCCTTTGACCATGAATCTTTAATCAATCTCTGAATACATATAGCAAAGATGTTATATGCTTTTTTGCTCCATAGTTGAACTATATATACATCGAAATCTGATGCATGTTGAAGTCGAGACAATGGTATCTTCTCTTAGAAAATGGTGTTATCAATATTTCTTCTGTCGACACTATTACAGCGAGACATTCCTTTTATTGATTATCCAAAGGTTCTCGTTTTTTTTCAAGTCGAAAGTGTAATAGACAAAGTGTAAACAAAACGCCATTTACACTTGTCACTTACACCGAGAAATAAGCTTGTCTAATCAAATAAAAATAAAGGAACAATAAATATCTTTCATTACAAACGAATACAAGTTTGAGAAATTAGTCAGAAGGGTTAGCTTTTAGACAAAATTTGGGTACTTCTACGCTTACTATAATACCCATAAAAACACTAACCCTCGAGGACTCTGTTAACCGCCGTCTAGAAGTTTATCATCTTCGCCGTCAAAAGTAAAAAAAAAAAAAAAAATGAAACCCTAAATCCTCTACTAATCAAGAAGACACCAGCCGATCTTAAGAAAATTAAAGTAGCTAATTATTCCATACCCTACCTTGTCTCGCAAGAACCACAGAGCAGTCATATTTTTATTCGTTCCACATCGTGAAAACACCTCCGGGATTCGATCCCTGAACAGACTCTCCAGTACTCCATCCTCCGTACCCTGTGGCTCCACCAGAAGGAGGCATATCGTAATCGACTTTCACGTCAGGAAACTCTTCCTCGGCCGATGATCCAACGGTTGAGCTTGACCCAATACCAATCCCATTGTTTCCAAGAAACCCTAGAGTGTTGTTATTATCAGAGATAAAGCCATGAAGCAAACCAGGGTTACTCTGAAGATAAGCATTGTAGAGCTGCGAGTTGTGACTAGAAGACTGCAAGTAATTGTTGGTTTGTTGTTGGTGAAGATGAAGCTGCGTCTGAATGTAACTATAGGAATCATGAGCGCTAGTATTGTACTGAGAGATATCGTTGTTGTTCTGTAGAGTAAGTAAAGGCTGATGATGAAGATGCTCAAAAGGTTGTTGGATGCTTAGTGGATAAGGTTGAAGTTGAAGCCTAGAGCTGGAAGCAACAGAGCTCGAGCCGCTCGCTGCACCATACTGATGGAAATTTGAACCGAGAGCTATCATTTCCTCGCGTTTTCTTGATGATTCTAGAGCTTGAGCTTCTTTGAGCCGTTTAGCCGCACCACCTCCTATAGGAAGTGTGTTGCTCTCTAGGATGGCTTTCACATCGTAACGGTTTATCTCAAAGTTTGTAACCGCGTTTAGACCTCGGAATTTTATTGCAGCTATGTCGTATGCTTCTGCTGCTTCTTCCTCCGTGCCTAAGCAAAACATACGAACTAATATAAACCATGACAATCTATATAGACGTTTATACAAAACTTATATCTGTATATAAATTTAAATCCTTTTATGAACTTACATTAGACGTCTCCAAATATATTAAGATGTGATTTGAGAATTATATATCCACGGTTTATATAAGACGTATTCGTATTTATACTTACTGAACGTTCCCAAGTAGAGATCTTTGTTTCCGGCAACTCGTCCGATCCTTGCTTGCCATCTTCCATGTTGATGATGTCTTGTTACTCCACGGTACATGGATGCACCACGTGAGAATCCACTACTTTTCCTGCAATTGATTACGCGAGGTTCTTTGATAATATTAGAATGCTGCCATTTCTATTTGACATAATACATTCAAGGTCTGATCAAAAAAGGGGAAGCCACCTTCTTATAGAGGCCACAAATTCTTGTCTCGTCATGTGTTTCATCTCCTCTACTTCCTTCTCATAGCTAGTTATCTAAACAACAACAAAATAATATATTAAAAAAAAAATTTAAAAATATATATATAAATATAGAGAGAGAGAGAGAAGGAAATAATGATATTATCGTCTATTACAATTACAAACATCTATTTATATTCCTGAAAATTTGAAAGAATTCACTTACCGGAAAGTTGGTAGTAGTAGAGGGACCCCAATACTTAAGTGCAGCTAGATCATATGCTCGTGCTGCTTTCTCTTCTTTGTCATACCCACCTGAGTTTATCATCCGATTATAAGTATAAAATACTTTTAAAATCAAAAATACAATGGCACCATAACGAGAGGAAACAAGAATCAACAATATGTCGTTGTAGTTTAATGGTAAGTATTAAAGAACACAAGAATCATTTACCTAAGTAGACTGAAGAGATTTCGAAGAAGTTCAAGATTCAAGCATCAAAAAGATAAGAATAGAGAGAAACATAATTAGTCCAAAATCAAGTTTTTGATATGAGATAAAACACAAAATAATCAAATAATTCACTTACCTTGTCTTCCTTTCCTTGATTGTCCTTCTCTTCTACAGCTATTGTCCCAAAGATGAGCTTCATATCTACCGGTCCATCTGTGTCTATAACATCCAAAAAACACATAGCATATTTATATACCAATTTAGTTATATACTGTACTAAAAAAATGAGAATAAATTAAAAGTGGAACTCATTAAGACCTTGTAACGCCACGATAGATAGAAGTTCGTTGTCCAAAAGTTTCCAAAGTTCGTCTCGGTGTAGCCTCAACAATGGCTCCTCCACTTGTATTAGTAGTGCTGCTACTATTATCGGCGCTGGTCTCACCTGGCGAAGCTTTCACGGTGGCGGCTGCTGCAACATCAGCTCCGGTACTTCCCATGGAAAGAGTGAGAGATTGCAAATTGTGTGCACTCTCTTGAAGCTCATAATTATTAGGAGTGTTAGAGGCACATGTGACAACTGTAGGTAACAAGCTATTAGTTTGGAAGTAGTAATCAGAGTCGTTGGTTTGATGAATGTCGTTGTAAGGTACGAGGTTGTGGTCGGGTTGATGATTATCCGATTTGTTCACTCCTAAGAAATCAGCCACTTTTGGAATCTCTCCACCTTGGCCGCCTCCACTGTGTGGATTGATCATATTCCATTCTAAGAAAGCATACAATTATAATTAATTGTTTTCGTGAACTCAAACAAAAATCTGAAAAAAAAAACAAAATATAAACAGAACCATCTTTAAACATGTGCAATGATGCCTTCGAATTTACATTTGTCTAAAAATTTGGACCCTTGGTTTTTTAAAAGGTTTTTTACATAACAAATGTTTAATAAAAGAAATGCATTAAGGCTTTGAATATGAACATACATATACATAAATGTGTGTGCATATATATACCTTGGTTTTGAAACGGATTGTCCATATTGTCGTTGACCAACCCAAGATTGAAATGAGAGGTTTGTGATGAGTGGATGTGAGGGGGCAAAGAAGAGTGAGTCGGTGATAGAGGAAAAGCAAGCCAGTTGTTAGAATTCATTTTCTTTTTTTCTTCTTGGAATCAAATCTTTAAATCACAGAGAGATATAATATATGATCTGCAATGATAGGGTGAGAACAAACAGAAATTGATTAGAGAGACGTATCACAAGTTCACAACTCATAAGATATTAATTAAGTAAAGGCAAGAGAATTCAAAGAATCACAAGTTAATTCAATGAAGAGAAATGATATGATGATGAAGAGAGATTACTTGTCAAGGGTTGAGGAGAAGAAGAGATCTAATTTTACTTTCTCCAAGTATGGCTGCAAATAGAATCCTTGCCTTACTCTCTTACTCTCTGTGTCTCTCTCTCCAAAAACTCTATCTCTCTCTCTCTTCGGTAACTTGAGGGTTTTAAAGAAAGGAGACGAAGATCATTTGTGTTAAAGTCTTTAAAGATAATTTTTTAGGAAGCTAAACAGGTTTTAAAGTTAAACCTATTACATGGCTCGCTTTAAATGGCTTTCTTTATATAATCTCATTAAGGAGGGATTGATGTAATTTTATTATCAACCATAGAAAAAAAGAAGCAGGTAAGTAGAATTTTATTTAATTATCATGCACAACCACATATACATAAAATGATACATTGAAGGGACTTATACAAAATACAAATGTTACGCTTCATTTTAAACCAAATAATACTATCTGTTTGGCAGATCTGAATATGATATTGCAATAAATAGGGACACGAGTGTCGTAAATAAGACAAATCTACGCTTCCAACTGAAAAAGTCCAAACCCTAAGTCTCTCACTCTCTCTCTAAGAACCATAAAAAATTAAAATCACCCTCTCTCTCTCATTCTCTCTCTCTAAAATCACCCCACTTGGATTATTGGAACTCACGTCCCTCGTTTAATGAGATTAATGACTCCCCAAAGCCCAGCATTCCCACACTCCGCAAATCATCTCTTACTCTCTCACCATTGACCATTCATTCTCTCTCTTTCATCTTTACATATATACATGTGCTTACTGCTTACATATCCATATACATGTGTACGCGCAAGGCTACGTATTCGTATCCGTCTACGTGTACACATACATGCAATCTCATTGAAAATGAGTCAAAGATAATATACATAAAACAACAAATGGATCGATCCTCTTAAACTATAGTATATTTGTAGATCCCCGAGTTCACTCATCTCTTCTGCATGTATGTACGGACATATGAGACTGAGTTAATTAGTTAAATATTAACAAAGCACATTTGGAAAGAGTAAAAGCCACTCCTCGTTCAAAATAATTTGAATATGATCGAGTACTAAGAGAAGAATATAAAAAATGTTTTCGAATACTTTTTTTTCTCCTGTAAAAAGGAAATTATAAATTAAAAAAAAAATTGGGGTGGGATTTTTGTTTGGCTTTCCCGAGTTAAAATCTGTTGACCGATTAATTGGATTTCGCACCCGTCAAAGAGAGATATTGCTTAGTGATTTAAAATTAAACAATACTACTAATAAAGATGGCCTAATATTTAAGTGTTAAAGCTATAATTACTTATGTCCTATGCACACTAGAAGCATGTATTGTGCTAGGAGCCAGCTCTTTGTTTAGTCGCATGCCTTTGTGTCATCCATAACACCGTTCCTATTATTGTATGTGGACATAATAAATATATCTAAATTTATGTACATTCACCGTAAGATAGAATCAGTCAATATTTAACACTAAAACACTTCAACAAGAAAAGAAAACGAGTTCCCATGTGAAGATAATTTAGTATTAATTCCTTGGTACAAATTAATTTTAAAGTTTTCTTCTCCATATTCTACTTCATAAGATCAATTATCACTTTTATATATTCCAAAATATTACATAGGTATCGAATAATCCACATTTTTAACTGAACAAAAAAAAAACTTTCTTAGATCGATGCCTAACTATCATAGTGATCTCAATATTAGGAAACTGTTTGATTTGGCACAGGATGATAACATATCTCTTCTTGCTTTTTAGACATACAGATCATATATAATTTACTATGTTTTTATTCTATAAATGCAAACGCACACACCAACGTTTGAAACAATCACATTATATAAAAAAGGATTTTGACTATGGTTAAGTGAACCATGGGACATTGGTATTTAACAAAAGAAAAGAAGTGAGAAAAGAACAATGTTTGAGAGAAATGATATCTAGCTAGTCTCTGTATTTTTATGTGTTTTGATCAAATCAACACTTCTTTGTTTTGAGCAAATGATAAAATCAACAGTAAAACTAATAAAGAACGAACGTACAAACCAATATATGTTCCAAAACAATGTAACATTTAATATTTTTCCACTGTCAGAAAAACAAAAGAGGGTTATAACAATGTAACACTTATAACCGTAGCCGGTTAAGTATATAGGTCTACTTCAAAGAAAGTTCTGATTCTATAGCTTATCTTAAACATCTACTTTGAAAAATTATAAAATTTCCGGTTAGTGAACGATGTAACGAAATCTCTATATTATAAAATTTCTATAAATAAAAAAATAAGTTTCCTTTTTTCGCTTTCTTCCAAACTGAACTTATGCAGAGTTCAGACTCCTGCCTCTGAAATAATTAATGCTCTTAGAATCTAAAGAATAATAATCAAATAGCAAAATAGTGTAACAGTGATCAACTGATCATATGATTGTATATGTAAGGAAACAGTGATCGTATGATTCACAATATTTTAGGAGTTTTATAACTTTTTTTAAGTAAAACAACAGACAAGAAAAGGAATCATGCACCTGTTTAAATTGGCTGTTGTCATTTTACGACCCTTTCCCGCCAAATTAATGACTTTTTCCTATATTAAAGATATTAAAAAGGTGAGTTTGACTGAAGATAGGTTAACAAGCCAAAATGCATGTTTAGCATTTTCAAAGATCTAATTAAAAATTTAAATTCAACATTAGTAATTATCCTTCACAAGTAACAACGTAACTAAAATTATCTACTAGAATATACAAAAACAATTTCTTAATCATGCAGACGATAAATTGTAAATTGTAAATTGTCCAAGAACATTGACGCTTTCTAGGAAGTTCTTTTGTAGATAGATGTCATTTTCTGTAAAGTACTCATCAAAACAAGTTCGGGGATCTTTAAAGCAAAAAACAACATTTTATCCAAAAAAGAACAAAAGTAAGGCGATAGTAGGAAGCAGACAAAAGAAGAAGAAAGTATAAAATAAATGTGAAAAAGGTTTTATGACAGAAACAAAGAAATTGAGTGAAAAAAAAAAAAAAAAAAAAAAAGAGTGATTTACAAAAGATCAAAGCGAGTTCAATATATATGAAAAAACGAAGTCTTCTGGTCGTGTCTGAATAAATTAATGAAGAAAGAAAAAAAAAGCTTACACAGAAATTGGGAAGAATCTAAAGGAATTGAAATGTGTGTCGATAAGAGAGAAGAGAGGGTGCAATTTGCTGACTTTTGCCACCGGCTAACACCGGTCATTTAAGTTTTTTTTTCCGCCACATTTTCAGATTTTGCTGCCTATATTCTTGTATTCTTGTAATATCGTCCACCCTCACGTGTCGATTTATTCGATCAAATATATTATGTTCCCAATTAGTGGCTTTGCATGCGTTCTACAAAATTGACAAAAGAAATGCATAGAGAAATTAAATTGGTAACGAAGATAGATCCGACCTCCCCTATAGTGAATATAAACTAAGTTTAATAAAAAAAAGACATCAGTGGAATCCAAAGTCTGAAACCAAAACTACTCCCCAAATCGAATTTACTTAGAGTTAGAAGTGTTTATGGATAGCCAAACTGCAAGGTACAAGATTTTCTTATGATCGATCCTTATCTTAAACTCACAAAAGGAATTCACACTTTAAACCGAAGCCACCAACACATCACAATATGTTGTTGATTTAAGATCAATTTTCTTTAAAAATATAGATTTTAAACCTTACACCTGCAGGTAAATACTTTGAACCAATTCTAGACTACACGTAGTAAATTTTACATAAATACACTATATTGGACGCATGCATGCATCTTAAATACATGCATTAAACGATGTACAAAACCTTATATCTATATATATCTGGATTTTCGGATAAGAAAATAGTGAATCAATGTCAAAGCTACGTAAATACGATTGTGAAGTGTACACCATTTATATTCTTGTTTCATCCTTTTTCAATTCTCAAGTAAAATGAAAATATACAACGTGCCACCATTGATGTGTACATATCTATAAATCCGTCATTAGTTACATTAGTTCAAATCAAATTATACATTTTAAAGCAATATATATATATACTCCTTTATTTCATCTGTAAATGTATGATTTAGTGGATGTCAATTAGAGGTCCATTAGAAATTCATTAGACTATAACCTAATGTTTGTTCACCAAGTTGTATCCTCTATATACCACTAAAAGAAAATATGGAATTACCGACTACAAAAAAAGTCACAAACTACTTAGTAACGACTGACATACGTAGTCGCTAAAATAATCAGCCGCTAAAAAGTCATCACGGAGCTACTAATTGGCGACTGATAATATTGGTCGCTTTTCCCTCGCCAAACAGTCGCTAAAAGTTGCGACTGAATTGCAACGCCTGAACGACTGGTTTGGTTACTCATTTGCGACTGTTTTGGTTACTGATTTGTGTTTGTTTCGGTGACTGTTTTACAACTGTTAAATTGAATTATTTGATTTTGTAATAACAAAACTGATTATCAAAACTATAACTAAAACATAACAAACATGAAATTAAACAAAGACATAAGTTTCAACATACATAAGTTCTAGAAAATTCCCAAACAAATCACACCAAGTTCAAGAGTACAAGTACAACCATTACAAAAGTTTTTAAGGTCATGAGGGAAGGAGGGATAGTGAAGGAACCTAAATTTGAACATCAGCAGGGTCAGGGTCATTGGTTTGAGACTTGAGGAAGGCGACAAAGTTTGGGTAAGTCTTGAGGAATCTCACCACGTGTTTGATCTCTGCTTGTTGCTCAGCTGCAACTCGTAAAGCCACAGCTGCAACCCGTGAAGCCACTGCGTCACGCTCTGCTTATAGACCTGCTTGTTGCTCTATTTTGCGGTTAGCTTCTTCAAGTTGTTGCTGCAGGCTTGTGAAAGAAGAAGAGCTTCCAGGAAACTTCCGCTTCCCGTTGATGTAACTCCCTAGGCTTCCAACTCCAAAGTATATTCCTCTATCACTTATGAAAGTAGACTGCATAAACAAAACAGAGAGAAAAAGTTAACATAATTACTTAACAATGAAAAACTTAATAGCTTATTAGAAAAAAAAAGCAAATTACCTGAAGAAATAGCTCATTATCCTCCTCTTGAGTTAGCTCTGATCAACTTGTAGTACCATCAGAAGACTCGTCATTATCCAGAGCAGCCAACTTAGCTTCCCTTTTTTTCTATATGCCTCATGAACTGCTTGCACTTTCTTATCAACAAAAGTACCATCTTTTTTGGTAGGAGTCCTGACGAAAACTTCAGGAATGGATGGCGGTCTTCCCAATTCCACTTCCTGAAATGTTAGACAATGAAAAGGTGAGGAACAACACCATTTGATGTAACTTATTAAACAATTAAAAGGTTATGATGTAACTCACCATCTCTTGTTTGATTTGTAAGTAAGACTTCGGCCCTTATACATGCTTGTGAGGACCAAGATCATTACGGTCAGACATTCGAGCTGCTGAAGTGGTTGCACTCTTTGCTATGGCTTATTATGTGTCCCAATAGTCACACATTTCTTTCCAAAGAGTACTCTCAATCCAAGTTGGTTTCACTTGATCTCGCTGACCTGCTGCCTTGAAAACCATGTCTTTCATACTGCATTGACAAATGGTATATAACTTTTTTTGAACCACATCGGTTAGTAAGGGATCTCATGTGTGTGTTTTCTACAAAATAAGAAGGGAGACTAGTGTTACTGATCAAAATAATAATAAAAAAACTATAAATACAGAATTCAAATTGAAAGGAGTAGAAGTTTACCGCGAATTCCAAGAAGTATCTTTCTCTTCTTTCATTAGAAGCACAACCCCAACTGTAGTATGACCCATCAAACTTGTTTGTAAACACTTTTGTAATCTTTCAGGTAAGTTTTGGCTTGTCCTTACCAAAACTTCAAACACAAACAAATCGAAAGACAAATCAATATGAAACAAAACAAATTAATACTAAAAACAAATCAAGACGAAAGACCAAATCAATTCTAATCCAATACTAAAAATTCTAATCAATCCAATCAAAATTCTAATCAATCCTATGAACTAAATTCTAATCAATCCAATCAAAATTCTAATCAATCCTATGAACTAAATTCTAATCAATCCAATCAAAATTCTAATCAATCCTATGAACTAAATTCTAATCAATCCAATCAAAATTCTAATCAATCCTATGAACTAAATCCTAATCAATCCAATCAAAATTCTAATCAATCCTATCAAAATTCTAATCAATTCTAATCTTACCAAGTGGTTCAAGACTCTAATCTGGGAGAGAGGACAGTGGTATACAACTCACGGTCTGCCTAGACAAGCATGTCATGTAAAGAAGCGAGTACATCATCTGGGAGATTTGATTGCCTTAAACTGTCATCCTCAGAATCAGCTTTGTCTTCTTCTTCCTCATGTTAGTTTTGCGTTTGAGAACTGTGATGCGATGCAGAGGCTGCTCGAGGTTGAGGAGAGGGTCGAAGATGATTTGAGACTGGAGGTTGATGAGACTATCTAGGTTGATTCAGGACTTGAGGACAATATTGAGGATGATTTGTGACTGAAGGTTGAGGAGACTCTCGAGGTTGACTCGAGAATTCTGAAGGATTCGTCGCAGAGGCGAGAGGTTAAGGAAAAAGACGCATGATTGGAGCTACGCTGGAAGGAGATGCTCTAGGAAAGCTCCTTGAGTTCTGGAAAAGATTTGTCGGAGGTGGATTGTCCCTGTAAGTAGATCTCGCTGGAGGCTGGGGGATTGGGACAGGAATTCCCTGAGAATCAGTGTATGGGTTATCAGGGTTCACCGGCGTAAAGGTATACTGGCTGGGAAGATTATCGGATCTTCGATTCGTCGTTTGTGAGGTTCCAGAGGTTCGATTTGAAGGGTTTCTTCTTCTTCCTCCTCTTTTTTTTACTCCAACCATCAAAATCAAGATACCAGGGTTTTTTGATTGAGAGCAATTGAGATCTAGGGTTTTGAGGAATAAACGAAGAGAAATGAGGGGTTAGGGTTTGTCGATTGAGAAGAGAAATGAGGTATTATGGACTACGGTTTGTCGATTGAGAAGAGAAATGAGGGATTAGGGTTTTCTCGGTGAAGAAGATGAATGCGATTTGGGTTTTCGCCGTTTTGTTACGGCCCAAATTTGGTTTAAGATCCAAATTAAATAAACTAGTCGCTAAAGAGTAGCTCTTTAGTCACAATATTTGGCGACTGTCAAATTGGTCTCCTAATTAGTCCCAAATTGGCAACAACACTGCGACACTATGCATTTGTCTCGAATTAGCGGCTATTAGGCGACTATTTTATTTTAGTAATCATTGAGTAGCAAAACAATCGCAATTCAGTCGCTAAATTTAGTGACTGTGTTTTAAGTTGCAACTTGCAGTCGACAATTCCATATTTTCTTGTAGTGTATACTCTATTATGTCTATGGAATAAGATAAATTTTCCCCTCACATCTATTACTTTAACATATATATATATATATATATATATATATATCCATGTATGTGTCTTTTATGGCATTTTGTTTGTATATTAAATATGGCATTAAAATTTAATATTACTTTTAAGAATGCATAAAACATATATATAAGACAAAAAAAACAAAATTGTAATCTTCAATATACTCTTAAAGTTACTGTCATAAAGTACTGGAAAAGATAATTAGAAATTAGTCAATAAGGGCCTGACTGGTTCAATGACAACGTTTGCGGCTGCGGTTGCGGGAGATCACGGAAGCGAATGGTTGCGGTTTCAAGCATTATTATTCGTTTTGAATGACTGGTTTAGTGTTTTTAAATGGGTGCGTTTGCGGGAGTTTTACGACTAGTTGACCAGCGGGTGAAATAGCGGTTAAAACATAATAAATATATTAACGGTTAAAACATAATAAATGTAATATATAATTATATAAATGTTTTTAAACACCAAAATTTTTATTAAATTTAATTTATAATTAAAATTCATTAAAAATACTAAATATTTATTCAGAAAACAAATAAATTTCATATTGAAGCGATAGATGAGAAGAGTTATTGGTGATTTGTTTTAATATTTTCATAAATAATCTTATTTTCTTAAATTTTCTGATGAAATATTATATTTATTTAGATTTTTTTGAACTTATATGCGATGTGCCATTAAATTTACATCAGGTTTTCCGGGTGATTGTTAATTGGGATCTTATTTTCTTGTATAATTGTTTATTTTCAAATTTTCTCAATCGTATCTGTACTTCATTTTCTCCCATCTTTAATGGATAAAATGGTTAGGTAGAAGATATATATATATAAATATTTCAGTATCGTTAATTTGTTTTTACTTAAAAAAAATTCAACCGCAACCGCCCACAACCACAAACGCTTGTGGGAAACAGTTTTTGGAATTCAGTGGTTTCAAGCGATTGGGAGCGATTGGAAACGGTTTGTGTGATTGATACCAATCGCTAGCAACCGCTACTAGCGGGAGAATCAATCAACACCTAAGTTACAAAAAAAATCTTGGGAAGCTAGCATGTTTAGAATAAAGAGGTAATTAATCAACTTGGGTGACTGAATAACAATAAAACACAATAGAAAGACCATTATTTATGTTTCGTGTTTCTCTTATTTAGCGAGTCCATATCATACTAGTATAAGATTGTGTCCTTGATGAATTCCATGCTTTAAATCTTGTGCAAAGCTTAAAGAAACAAAGTTGATCGAAACGAAATCCTAAACGCACATATTGTTGTTATGCAGTCTTAGTAGGTTTAGGTATTAGAATGCCACTTATTGAAATCGTCGACTTTACTCGAACAAATCGTTTAATTTAATGATGTACATTTAATTCACTCTTTAACATTACATTTACACCAGTACCCATACTATCTACATCATATCATTCTCCCTATACGGTACGTAGCCGGTAAAGAAATTAATGAATCAATTTCATCATGTGATGTCTATATACATAAAGAACGACACCGTAGAAATATACTAGAACTCACTAAATATCACACAAATTCGAAATGAGATCAAGTTTGTTATAAACATACTAATTAATGTACGAACTATTCATCCGGTTTACTTCTTGTCACGTAAAAGTGTTAGTTTCCAGACCAGAGTTTTATTATTCCTTCAATTGGTTAGTTTAGTCTCATAAGTTAAACTCTCTAAACAATGTGTCCTCTATGGAAACATAATTTTCAACCAACCAATTAATCGGATTTTTTTTTGGATTCGGTCGCATGCAATGCAAATAAATATGTTTTGGAATACTTAAAGAAGGACTATCAGCATAAGCAAAGAAAGACCACCGATTGTTCAAATCTATTTCAGATATATCAGGATTTAATTTCAAATAAGTAACTAATCCGATGGTATAAAAGTGGGAGGCCATGATGAAAGTATTATACGTTCACAGTTTATCACGTACGTAGTACTGTATTATTTTTTACGACTCCAACAGTTTTTTTAAATAGTATACTTACGATTTTTTTATATGAATGTAAGTGAATAACACGAAAACCGGTGGAAATTTCTTGGGAGGCAAAAGAGAGAGAGAGAGAGGTTCACGGGAATCCAAAGAAAAGCTTTGGAGAGTTTCAATGGTGTGTAGTGTGTGGTGGGAGGAATCGCCGGAAAAGTGCTCGTGTCGCCTCGAGATGACCCTCTTTTTCATTTCTTTACAATTAATCAAATTGTATCAGCTTTAGTATTTTTGTTTTTGTTCTTGCGGTCTTGAGAACAATTAATAGTAGAGTTTACAGGGTTTGTCTTTGGAAACAAACATGATGTCGCATCATAGTTGCCATATAGACTCTAGCTAAAATAACTAATTTGCTTCTACTCTATTTGAATGATCCCAAAACAAAAACAAAAATTGACCTATGTTGCTAATTTGGCGTTTGTGTTTGTTTTTAAGGTCTTGACTTAAATTAGGTGTGGGATTGTGTAAATTTTTAGATGGCATCTATATTAACATTTTTGAAGTACATTTTGGTGTTATGTTTTTTAAGTTTTGCTTATTATTATTTTTTTTACAACGTTAACTTCTAAAAAATTTCAAAAATAACATTGCACAGAAACTCAATTACTAAAATTTCTTAAATCGACCAAAATTTGTTATGTTTATTGCCATAAAATCTTGACAACATCTATACATTTCGGTTTTTCCAAAAACTACTCTACCCATTAAAGTTTTATTCCCATAGAATATCCAAAACTATCTTTAGAGATGGTATAATCTCTCAAATTTAAATAATAAAACCGGTTTTCTATAACAAAAAATTATAATCCCCATAATTATTTTAATTTTAATAAAGTTTCTAAAACCGAGAACCCAAATTTCGAATGATTAGAAAACCAATATTTCCAAATATTTAACTTTAGCAAGAAGAAATACATTTAATTCAGTATAAATCGTCTTGAGAAACTGAATATTGTTCTGCAATAATATAAACAACTAAAATAGAAAAACACTTAAATTTCTTTTTTATTGCTCTAGATCTTAAGCTTGCTCACCAATTTTTACAAGATTTTCTATCAAACCTAATTCTAGCCTTAATAGGTTACTCTATAAATAACCTTAAGACCAAAAATGCACCAACTCATAAGAAACTTTACCTTTCAAACAAATCTTATATACACCTTCAATGGACAAATCTTTTTACTCTTTATTATTTTGTTTATGCAATTTAGATCATTGCTGCTTTTTAGACTCAACTCAATATTAACACTTTTTTTGTTCCTCTTCCAATAGCTGAAGAAAGGTATGTGAGACAAGGTTAATAGCAAACAAACAAAATTTTTAAGGTATGGTTTCCTGTTTTCTTTGTAGGTAAGTGAAGAAAACGGAAAAGAGACGAAGGAATAGATAAAATTAAATATTGTATCGCTTTTTTCTTTTTCAATAATCTTATATTCTGTACTTTTGTTTAATTAACTAAGAATTTGGTTTCTTCATTATAATTTTTAAGGTAATTTATAATTTAGCAATTTAATAAATTGTGTGATTTTAATAATTGACAAATTCAAACAATTGACTATGCATTTATTCCACATTTTAAACTAGTTAAATCTATATTAACATTTTTGAATTACATTTTATGTTTAACCATTTTAGTTTTTCTTATGTAAATTTTAATTTATAATCTTAATCCTACAAAAATTACACAAAAATAAATAAGTGATATATGGTAAATCGACCAAAATCAATAAAGTTATGTTCCCATAAATTATTTTGAATTAAATGCTCTTTTACTTTTAAAAATTAAGAAAGATTTATTGTATCTATATTAAAAAAAATTGAAATACATTTGGTGTTTTACCCTTTAAGTTATATTTATTTAAAACTTAATTTCTAAAAAAATTGTACAAAAAACAAAATCAATTAGATTACTAAAATGTCTCTACCGATTTGGTCTATAATTTCCTAAAACAATTTCTATATTTAGAAATTTATTACACTTAATAACATATACCAAAAATATATATACAATATTTTTTTTACCTTTAAAAACTCTAATATTCAATAATAACTATAGTCAATAATAAATTGGAGTATTTATAATATAATTTAACCCACACTTTTAAAGAAATAATTCTTTCACGGTTTAAATTTTAAAAACATTAAACTTATGGGTTAAATTTAAAAATACTAAAAAATATAAAAATGTAAGAATAGTTTTTTTCACGGGTTAAATCTAAAAAGCACTAAAATTTTAAATTTTGATAACAATAAGAAAAAACTCGATAATGTAAAAATGTAACATTATTATAAATAAAAGTAAATAATTGTTGTCATGTCTACGGTATACAGCTGGTCAAATTTTAGAATTAACAATCAAAATACAATTATACAATCTTAAACACTAAACAAAAAAAATAAAATTAATAAACAAATATAATTTTTTGAAAAATTAGTTTTTTTGTTATAAAAATATTATTCCGAAATGTACTGCGGATTAAAATCTAGTTTATTTTAAAATATAAATGGCAATTATGATGATGTTAGACTGTATAAAACTTTAATGGAATGTTTATGAAATGCGGGAACTTGTGGTAGAAACATGTGTTAGAAAGAAAGAAAAAATGTTATTGGTTACATACATATTGGAGTTCGGTGTCCCACAATTTTTCGTTTTGTTTCCAATGACACTACATTTAGTGTTTAGATTATAATTTTTGACCAAAAAAAAAAAAAAAAAA
>NC_025698.1:27595878-27624051 GCF_000633955.1 Camelina sativa | reverse complement strand
AAAAAAAAAAAAAAAAGTGGATCGTTAGCTTTTTTCGAATAAATCAATGGCCCAAAGTGTCCACACACTAGGGTTACGCCGTCTAATGGGCTCACATAAGGTTCATAATTTGAGATTATTTTACATAATTTGTTTTAGCCCAATTTGTTTAATTTGAGATTATTTGTTTTAATCACAAATTTTACATATTAGTAAATAATATATATTTTTAAAATCATCTCACTTAAGTTATAAGATTTCTAATTTTTGTTCTATTTCAGTTGTGATTTTAATTTAGATACTGAAATATTTTTAAATTTTATTTGACAATCTTCAATATTAATCATAATATTATGAGTGCATCCAAAACGTAGCTGATTCCAAACATTTTATGGAAAAACAATTTCTAGTTTCCTTTCCGATTATTCGCATATCATTTCATGTAGCATATGTCATTCAATGTAAAAAGTAAAAATTATTAAAGTAATTAAAAAGCGTGTTAAAACTTTCCATATGGGCTAAAATATTTAGATAATAATTATTTATTGTCATATTATGTATAAAACCAAAACGAATCCAAGTTTGAATTAGTAGAAACTTTAATTTAACAAGCATCAAAATTAAAATTTTGTATTCAGTTCATCTAATTATATGGGCATAATAAATTTTAAATTGTAGTTTACAATATTGTTATCAATATATTTGAACTTTATAAAATAGTTAAAATGTCAAGAAAATGATTATATTATAAAACATTTAAAATATCAAGAAAACGATTATATGGCAAAACGAGTTTGGATTAACATTAATATAAAAAGTTTAAAACATAATGGGGCTACAACACAGGTTTAAATTCTCAATTTATAATTTTGTCAACATCTCCAATATTAGAATAATAGACATTTTAATTAGTACTGTATTTTACAATATTGAAGACTTTTTAGTTATCTAAAAAAATATCATTGAATGACAAATTATATATTTTATTTAAATGTGAAAAAAATTATCTAGATCTTGATAAACAAATTTTAAGCTTCACAGATGATATAATGGGATATGTTAGAATTGACAGAAGTTTGTTGTAAGATGATAGAATTAATCTTGTGTGACATCTCTGACTCTGAATGTGCAGTATGAAATTACTTGGGTTAAATCTAAATAAAAGGAGAAATTTAAATTACATAACTTTAATATTAAACTAGAAAAGCCTTAAAAATCTAACATCACTATATTTGTAAAATAAAAATGTCTTGTAGTGACATCATTTCTTTATAACTGATGCAAAACTAAATCATTTGCATCACTTTCAAACTATATTGATACAAACATATAAATTTCATTCACTTAATAATTGATATATTTATTCATTTATATTAACATCAAAATTTATATAAATTTTAGATCATTGATAAAATTATATGTTAAATTAATATATTAGTTGAACTTAGATTGTTAAAACTTATGTAATTATTTATTCATTTTCTTTCGATTAAATATATTTTTTATTTTTTATTTTTATATTTTGGGCACAGTCACTTGATTTGTATCGATATATATTAATTTTTGATGATATATATCCTTTAAAATATTCCGATACTTAGACAAATTAGCAATATAGATCTTCCAAAAACAAATGTAATTTGATAAACACATGTTACAATTATTATTATTTTATTATTAATTTTAACTAATAGGTATACTTTCGAACATTTATATATATATGATTTTTTAAAACAAAAAAAAAAACAAAATTTTTTTTTTGGTAAACGACCGGGAGTTAACCTCCCAGCTGATATTTATTAATAATACTTAAAAGAAATTACAATCGAACAACTCTAGGACACTCAGTTCCGGATACATCGTCTCGCATCAGTGTCTCAACACACGATGGAACTCTATCAAAAGCATGAAAACCTAAAGGTAACGTAAACGCATAGTTAGCCAACCCGTCCGCAAGGCGGTTAGCCTCCCTATACACATGTGACACACGGACAATCCAGTCCCTTGCAAAAAAAGTCATGGCACAGATGCACCAGGAACGACAACGGATGAGAATCCCCAATCCCTGTCGTGAGAAAACCAACCACAGTCTCCGAGTCCACTTCTAGCTCCACTCTCTCCACTCGCCTCTCCCACGCGATGAATAGGCCATAGTAAACTCCCCACAGCTCTGCTAATGGCGCCAAACATCTACCAATATTCAGAACAAACCCGCCCCAATCTCCATCCTCATTTCGAAGTACACCTCCCGCGTGTGCAAGCCCAGGATTGCCATGCGATGCACCATCAGTATTCAACTTATACCACCCACTCCGCGGAGGCAACCAACGCACTAATCTCTCAGCTTTCTCAGGCCTCGAGCCATTACTACCGGTGTGAACTGTCCCTATATCTCTAACCGCTTCTTTGATGAACTTCACTCTGTCCCAACAAAGATGGTTTTCCCCAAAAAAATTTCCACACCTCCATTTCCAAGCCCACCAAACTGTTATAGCAAACATTGTTGACCATGATGTATGCTCTGAAGCAACTCCCCCACCTAAATTACTGTACAACCACTCCAACAAAGTTTGAGAGAAAAATAAACTCGGCATCCTTACCGGTACCAGACGTTCCCATAAACCTGACATCGCCGGAAAATCCCTAAGCACATGCATGATAGTTTCCATACCGCCTTTACAAACTTGGCAGACGGTAGAGTCACTCAGATGACGACGCAAACGCTCTGTGTTGGTCATAATCACCTGACGGGAAACCAACCAGATGAAAACCCTCACCCGCTCTGGTACACGAATCCTCCATACCCGATCATAAAACAAACCCATATCCTGCCCTGATTCTTCCTCCCTCATCAACAAATCATAGGCCAACTTGACTGTGAATTTACCATCTGCAGTTTCTCCCCAAGCTGGACGGTCTCGTGCTCCCGTTACAGTGTCTATCCCTACTGCTGCCAGCTCCAGTATGTGATTCTCAGAGATAAAAGGCAATATCTGTGGTAATAACCAACCTCTTCCCTCGTGCCAAAATTCACGGGCGGTTAGTGTAGCATAATTATCAGGGAGATGGCCGGTAACCAAGTCACACAATGGTTTACTCGTTAACCACCTATCTGTCCAAAACTTTATTTTTCTACCATCACCAATAACCCAGCTAAGCCCTTTAACCACCACTTCACGCAAACCTACTCCCACACTTCTCCAAGTAGAAGACTAATGACTTTTAGGCTTTATCCAACTAAAGTCCTGTAAACTCCCTGCTTTATACTTAGCTCACACCACCCGAGCCCATAAACTCGTTTGATCATGTAGAAGTCGCCATCCCACTTTCGCAACCATAGTTTTATTCATCGCAGCCGCTGTTCTGATTCCCAGTCCCCCTTCTCTCTTCGGCCTGCAAACTTGCTGCCATGCAACTAGATGAATTTTCTTCTTGTCAGGACTCGAACCCCAAAGGAACTCGCGAGATATCTTATCCAACCTATCCAGCGTAGAAACTGTTAACTTTATCGTGCTCATTGTATGTATAGGAATTGAAGACAAAACTGCTTTCGTCAAAGTAAGCCGTCCCTCAAAGCTCAGCGTCTTCTCTTTCCACCCAGCCAACCTGGATGAAACATTGGCAAGCACCTCACCAAAAGTATCCTTATTAATTCGTTTCTACAGAATCGGCATTCCCAAATACTTGCCAAGTTCTTTAGTCGACTTCATATCACTCGCAGCACTCACCTGAATACCTACTTCACGTGAGACATTCTCAGAGAAATAAATAGTAGATTTCTCCAAACTTACTTTTTGGCCTGACGCCAAACAAAAACGCTCCAACACCTTCCTCACCACTTTAACTTGAGCAACTGAGGCTTGAGCAAACAATATCAAGTCATCCGCAAAACAAATATGTGACAATTTAGGTCCCCCAACAGATAAACTTATCGGTTTTCAGGATTTATTCTCAACTTCTTCCTCAATCAAATGGCATAGCCGCTCCATACACAGAACAAATAGATATGGTGATAATGGATCTCCTTGTCGAAGTCCCCGTGCTGGTCTAAACGGCTCTGTCTGTTCACCGTTCCATAGCAAGCGCATAGCCGAAAAAAGAACAAAATTTAGTGTGAACAAAGATTTCTTCTAAAACAAGTAAAATAACGGAGGGTGTTATGTCTATATGATCACTTGAAATATCGTCCACTACTGTTTTGTTTGTTTGGTTACTTACGTACTAGTGACTAATCAGACACACTAAACATATTACTGTTCCACACACACTACTGTTTTGTTTGTTTGGTTACTTACTTACTAGTGACTAATCAGACACACTAAAACATATTACTGTTCCACACACACTATGTGGGGTTGATTTTGCATACGTTCCCATTACAACCTTAGTGTTTCTCACTTTGCTGTCTCCCTTAAATTGTGCCATTAACATATAACTTAACAATAAAGTTTAGGCTATCTTTCATTTTTTTCTCATACTTTTTTGCTAAAATGGCTGTAGAAGAAAACATGGCAGACAAGCGTCATCATGGTATCGAATTCTCCTTCTTCTTTTTTTATCTCTTGCCAATACAATTTATAAAGTATATTCTTTTCTTACTTTGATAATGTGGGTGGAATCAGACGAGGAATGTGATTCATATAATGCCATTGTCTCTTTTATATTTCTTTAATTTTATGATTTTAACTTTCATTCCGTGACCAAAAAGCTTTTCTTGTCACACAACTTTTCTTTTTATTTCTTTTGGTAGCTTAGATGGAAATTTTTTGAAATGCCTTTTTGGAATTTGGAAAATTCACTACTGAAATTTTGAGAACAATCTTTCTTGAATGAAAGTTACAACTCAATAACACTTTATCGTGGTGAAGAGTAATAGCTTGCTTTATATGTTTTTGCAATGAGATCGTTATCTAGAAATCAAAGTCCAACGCATATGAGGAAAAAGACTATACATAGTAGAAGACTTGGATGGAGACTGCTAGAAAATCAATTTCTACAGTTCACATTTCTTATCACACTTCGAAAATCATATAATGACAATCACTCACCCGTAAATCAATATATATTTTAACACACATCTAATCTAAAAGAAAGAAAGAAAAAATACTTTGGTTTGTGGGGATAATAATGCCTTATCATAAGAGAGAACAGTAGTGGCAAAGGCAGAAGAATGTGCCCTAAAGTTATAACTCTTTTACAATTTATATTAACCTCTCTCAATTATTTCAAAAGCATATCATTAGTATTTGTATGGTACGTACGGTGACACCCCACGTGCCCCGACGCTCCCTTTCTCTAACATATTACATATCTAATAAAACGAAAGCGATTACTAAACAAGAACAACTTGTGAAAATAAATTTAGAAAAAAAATAATAATTAAGAAAAAATGTTAATTAGGATAAGAACAAGAACAAGAGAATCTTGCGTGTCTCGTGGACTTAATTGGTCGATTAATCTGATGTACGGAAGGTGGCAATCTTGGGTCCTAGGAAGTTTCCATCTTCTAATTTGTTTTGTTTTCTTTAGATCTCTTTGGATCTTAAGTCTTAACCCTTTAATTTCTTGTTATAGATTTTAAGATCTTTAGTTAGATATGGATGGATCCCAGATACACAACTGAACTCTAGAGGCTCTACGTATGATAGATATATCGTTTGCTCTTGTAAATTAAAATTTGAGTTTGCTAAATATCATTTTCTCCATATTATTATATGAGAAATATCGTTTGTTTCACACTTCTCAAAAAATCAATTAAAATTATTATATTACTCCTCATCAATATACATTTTCATTGATGAATCCATAATATAATAGAAATAAAGTTCAAAAAAAAAATATAAGGTATCTGCATTGTAGACAATACGTATTATAGATTTATAGCCTTAAAAAGAAAAACATACAATACATATTATAAAACAAAATTGAAGTTTATAGAACACTTGATATAAATCTGAAAGAGTATAGTATAACATTTGACCATATCTATTTTATGTTGTAAAGATCAAAAATCTGATGGACTTGAAGTAGCTAGTCNTTTTTTTTTTTTTTTTTTTTGTCATATAATGTTATTGATATTGCTTGAAAGTTTACATTGTGAAATACATAAGCCGGCGAAAAAATAGAGATATCCTCGGAGTCTTAAACCCAAAAGAGGGAGTCTAAGCCGACGGACAAAGTATAAGTCCCCGGAAACAACTAACAACTAGAAGGAAAGTTACAAACCGAAATCGAAAGAGAACGAATCTAATAGCTAAGAACAGAGGCATACTGACAATAATAACTAAAGCAAACGCTAAGTCTAAACAAATAAATCAAACTTCTCTTCTGAAGTTTTTGCGAATGAGCTGTATCAATGCTGCCCACGGCCAACACATCGATCAACAATTGCTTCCTCCTATCATAATGAGAGCTGATCTCTCTAAAATAGACTTCATAACCTGACAAGTAAAGGCTCAATTCAGAACTTCAATGCACTTCCAGATACGGCGAGACTACTGATGCGTCAAGGATTGCCTAGATAGAAGCCATAAAAAAGCAAACCGACATCCTCCAGATTCGGAAACGCTTAAGACAAGGAGCCAAACAAAACCACTTTGATGAGTTTTAAATTCCAGAATCGACACTCATCTACAGAGGTTACCATCACCAGCAACTTCCATCTAAGATTAGAAAGATTTGAAGCAGAGAGCCAAGCATAAACTTCACACAAAAAACCTCTTCTTAGACAGGAGACAAACTAAAAGGGAAACTACTAGGTAGAACCAGGCTAAAGGTGGGGAAAACAAATGCCAGTGAAGTCTTCCTACAGAATACACACAAGCCAAACCAGCGGCATCAAAACAACTAGAAGCACAAGAGCGAGAAATAAAATCTGGGTTGTGAACAGGCAAAGAAACGATGGTTTGTCTCCGTAGATCTCAGATCCGACACCATCCTCCTCGCAAAAGCCACGAACCAAGACCGCTTCCCCGAGACCCCAAAAGCACAAACTGATTGAACTAAAAAGAAACCCCAATCGAAGGCCAATATCTTTCCACAACTTAAAGAGAAATTAAAGCAAAAGACTAAAGGAAGAAAACAGGGAGACCGGAACTAGTGCTAGAGGAGCTACCGCACTCCGGTCTCAGATCTGAGAAAAAGCTTTGAGCGGCGGCTTGTTTTTAGGTTTAGACGAGAGGTTTTTTTATTTTTTGCTTTTAATGTGACTTGAAGTAGCTAGTTATAATAATATTTTGACCATATTATGAATATGTCTAGTATTGTATGGATGCTCATTATCGGCCCATTAGTGAACTTGTAAACCATAATATGTACCCCTATATAACTCATTATTCTTTCTAAGTACAACGGTGATTCAAGCTGTACCACTTATCTCTTATATATTTTATTATTGTTTTGTTATTTACCGAGATAACTCATACTCGTTTATTTAACTAATTATTGGTATATATATATGCAGTTGAGGCTGGTTTTAGTCGGTGAATCTCTTTGAATGCCATAGTCGACTTCTTAGTTAATAAGTCGTTTGTATCGAACTAAAGTTTTGCTGTTGCAACATGAGTCGAAGGACTAAGCAATATTCATTGCCAATGATGTCTCCGTCTTGGATTTCTAATAACATCTTCATCGAGATAAGTATTCTTTATTAGCTAGTGTTTTATTAAAAACCTATATTCATTGATAATAAATAGTCCACATACTAGATTCGTTGATAAATGATTTTATAAACATTTATAATAAATCTTTAGAAAAATAAAGCCTTTGAATAAGAAAAAAAAAATAATGATGCTTAATATTTATTTAGCACTCATTTATATGATTGTTTATAATGTTTGTGATTTATCTGTTTAATCACAAATCTAAATCTAATCAAAATTAAATATAATATTATGATGAAATATTTTAAATCTTATCATCCAATCTTGTTTGGTGAATTAATTGACCAACGAGAATTTAATATAAAGGCATGATATTTTTGAGATATTAAATAATGAGTAATTTATATATAAATATGTTGTTTGATCATATTTTCTTGGTATCACTTCTTTGAGGAGGTTTAAGTCCAAGTATATGACCATAAAAATTCACTTATTCTTTAGAATAATCTAAACAAAGTAAATGACTAAAAGTCTATAAGAGAATATATATATAAACAACTAAATTCTACTTATAACCAAGATTATAATAGAAGATAATATCATTGTTGGAAATATATTAGAGAAAATATATTACACTTGTCACAAAATATTGTTGTCATGTAAGACACAATATACTGAAAAATATTTTTTTAAAATATCATAATCTCATTTTTTTGTGACTGTGTAAAATTATGAGATGTTGATGTAAATCGCATCCTATTGGCTTGGTCGATTCATTGAACTGAATATGACTTTAAGCAAAGAAAAAAGAAAATGCCACATCAATGATAAAAAAGTTGCTATAAAAGTGGTTATAAATGTGGGTGTGATATATATATATATATATATAAAATCGCGGTTAAGTCGACTAGTATCTCCACTATAAGTGAATAATAAGTACATGAGGTACTTATCTCATCTATATATGATGATGATGAAAGAAGTTAGTGTGAGACAATTTCCACTATTCTACTGCAATAATAAGAAGTAGTAGAAAAAGTATTAAAAGCTCTTGAAGAGTATATATACTATCCCCTATGGGAACATAATTTGATAATTATGTGTTATAATCTCCCAATTAGTTTCAAAGTTAAAAGGGTCTAAGATATAATACATTACCCAATTTGAGAATGTTATTGATTACAAAGTGGAATTCAAATCGAGATTGATACATGAAGTGTCATCATCTTGAGGGGGAGAATTCATGAATCCCACATACAGAGGTGATGGAACAAATATAAGATTATGTTCCCACCCAAAATGAGTAATCACTCATATGAAAAAGCAAATCTTGAGGATTCGAAAAGTAATCATGTTGAGACAATATGCGAAGAAAATACTTTGAAATCATAAGTATTACCCAAGACAAGAAAAGTATTTTAGAGATTACATGCATTATCTAGAAGATAAAATGCTTTGTAAAAATCTCACTGTTTGGCATGACCGGTTAAGCCATTCCAGTTCAGTAGTGATGCGAAAGAATCAGAAATTTCTGAAAATATTCATTAGAGAACCTAAAGGGTTTTCCTAGTGTTATGTGTGCTGCTTTACAAAGCAAGCCAATTATATGACTTTCACCGATCCCTTGAATTTGGATAATGTCAATTTTCTGGTATGTATTCAAAAGAGATATTGTGGACTGATCATCCACTATATTCTTGTTATCATTTTGCAACCTTGAGTTTGCAAGAGTATTTGATAAATTAACAGTGGTGGTGAAACCATGCTAAGTAATTGACATGAATGACTCTATATGTCAATAAATTCGCATCGGGCCAACAAATTATCATGAGTATTCCCCATTACAATTTGTTTAGGTCAGAAACCAGATATATTCCATCTAAATGTGTTATACATGTTAAGTTGCTCCACCAAAGTGCTTAAGATGGAATTTGAAAGAATGTTGGATATAAATCTCTCTTGATGATTGAATATCTCGAGATGCAGAGATTGTTGTTTTAGTGAGTCAGTTTTTCCAACATGAGGGAGAGAAAATAAACAGCTGGTAAAGAAATATATTGGAAGAAATTATCTTGATCCTCGTACTGAAAAATGTGCGCAATAATTTCAAAAGATAATTTATTGGCAAAGTTTGCAAAGATGCTAAAAGCATGCAAGAACCTTTCTATGACCATGATTGAGTGACAAAGTCACATATACCAGCTGTGCTCCAATTGAAATTAATATCCTAGAAGGATAAGATCAACTGCTAGTAAGTCTAAAGATCACATGAAGTGTGATAGACTTATGGTTCCAAATATAAGCATCCTCGGAAAAAAAAAGGAGCAGAAATTAATATGGCACCGAGGAAGCATAGAGTTATGAAAAATATCTAAAAGAGATGTAGACATGAGTAAGAAAGAGATTCAGGTACCTGAGAATCATAATGAAAGGAAATCTCAACAAGTTGAGTCATGTCTAGAAAGAAAAGGAACCAAAAGGCAAATCGACGTCGTAAATATGTTTGCATGCAGTGTTGCAGTTGATGATGTTATGGATAAAAATCGAGGATCATAAACCGCGGTTAATAGAAAGTTTTATTGAAAAGTGTACACAAAGAATGATTGGTTAATCATTGAAAGAAATAGCTATGAAATAGTTCAAATCTCTTGAAGAGTTAATATTTGGACTTGTAGTCCTTACACTTGAAAGTGTAAAATGAGTGAGACATAAAGGGATCTTTATGAGAAATAAAGTACATGTAATAGTATAATGATTCTCATAAATACTTAATATTTATTATGAGAAATGCACTCTCATATGGTGGAAGCAACTATGTAGATCCCTTATGAGTTTGAAAATAAGGCAACGTGATTTAGTCTATTTAGAAGGTTTTCAAACTATCAGAGATATCCCTTAAAGTAATTATCTTGCTAATTATATTGCTAGAAGCAATAGCTTATAGTTCTCGAGAATATTGTAAAAGCAAGAAAAAGTCTTGATACCTTTTGACACCTTTTGAGAGAAAAGGGTGAGAGTTTATCTCTATGAGAGAATAATATTTGTAGATCATTGTTATTGATCTTAGTGATCTCATAGTGGGTTGAAAATAAATTGGGAACAAACTAAGTGAATATCTTAGGGTTGTGTAAATCCGAGATTGAACACTCATTGTAATTGTGTTCAAGAAAGTTTGAGGATGTAGGCATTTGCTGAACCTCGTTAATAGAAAAATTATATGTGTCTCTTATCTCTTCAGCACTTACAAGTAGTTCTTGTTAAAAGAAAGGTACAAGAACAAGTGCGAAATATGTTGATCATGAAAAGATTATCTGATCTCCAGTAGAGATTTCATATACCAAGGAATATTTGGAGAAATAATCAGTGATGAAATATTACTCCTGAAAGATGGAGAAATCATATTGTATAAGAGCAGATATTTCATAAATTTTTTTGAAGTAACAGATTTGGCATCTGATGAAAGAGATGTTATCTCAAGATGTTTACATCATCTTACATAGAAAAATGGGTCCTTGATTATCATGTACCCATTGATTTTTCTTACATAGAAAAATGGATCTTAAAAGAGATGTTATCTGAAGAGTTGAAAGAGAAAGTTTTACAAGGAGATTATGAATAACTCTTATGTATAAGATTGTTTGGAAGATTGTATGTAATAGAATATTTGGGCTTAAGTTCAAATAGATCTTCTATATGAAAGAGGTTCAAATGACTTGAAGTTTAATGACCCAGTATAATATATGATGATCATATGAGTTTGTACCTGAAAGCGCTGTTTATAACAGTTCAGAAAAGATGATATATATGATCATAATGTATAACCTGAAGATGATGCTTTCAGGGGGAGAAATATGATTATCTGCGTGGTTGTACTCTTTTTTCCTTATCATGGTTTTTATCCCATTAGGTTTTTGCATGAAAGGTTTTTAACGAGACAACAAAGAACACGCGAAAGATAAACACCTTAAGAGTAATATTATGATTCCAATGGTGAAAGACTATCATATTTTCAAAGTCTTTGAAATACATTGATGAGATTGTGAGAAACAAAGATAATGAGAAAGATGAGTCACTTGCGGGACTCATGACCAATAGAAGAATGGTGATACATGTTTTCTACAGATTCGTTCAAGTGAAGATTTGGCGAACCATTTACCAAAGGCGTTTCCAACCACTACTTTTAAGAAGTTACTTTATCATATTGGATCGGTCATCTCAAAGATTTCAAGTGATATACTCAAGAGGGGGAGTAAAAGCGTGTTGCACTCTTTTTCCCTTAACCATGGTTTTTTCCACTGGGTTTTTCTGGTAAGGTTTTTAATGAGGCAGCATCTCACATGCGCATTTAGAACTACATTTTTATAATAGTCATCCAAGGGGATGTGTTATAAATATATCTAATATTGTATGGATGTCCATTATCGACCCATTAGTAGACTTATAAACCATAATATATATCCCTATATATATAGTATATCATATGGAACATATGAATAACAAGAGAATAATTTTCTAAATCTCGGTATTCACAACACATATCTATTTTATTTGTCATAAAAAGTGTAAAAACTAAATGGAATCTAATAAGAAACTTTATTTATTTTATTTATGACAAGAATATTATTCATTAAATATTTGGGCCCGTATATTTCGTCATGTAACAAATATTTATTGTTTCAATAAATTTTAAGTGTTAAACTGATATATACACACGCACTTAAAAACTTGTTGGCCAATTATTGGATGGTTCTTAACTTCGTATCACCTTCCGGCTAACTAATTTAATCATCTTTGTTCAGATCTTTGTGTATATGGTTTGGCTAGTAAACAAACTTTGTTCTTCTTTCTTCTTTTGGTCAGATCGAACTTTGTTCTTCTTTTGCTATAAAACTTAATGGCGAAAAATCCCTCAACAATAAAAAGCCTTAACTTTTCACAACTTGAAATTATAGTTAAATGCTATCATGTTAATTAAGTAAGTACCGGATCTACCACTATCAACGATCGCAAAAGCTTTACTAAATATGATATCATATACAAGTATTGGTTAGATTAGTTAGGTTAGGTCTATACTATATCTAACTAGTAATTAATTTTCTAGTAGATATCACCGATAGGAAATCACATGTAAGAAAAAGGTTACATCCATCAACATATATATAACAATCTTATTACCAATAAACAAGTCAGTCGTCTATGAAAGTGAGTTAGAAAACATTCAATAATGCAAGGTTTATAGCAAAGAATAACAATTGAAATAATTCACATAAACTAATGAAAGTAGGTTAATAATTGCAGCAAGAGATTAACACACTTTTGTAGATTTACAGAGAAACGATACAGCTTTACATATAAATGAAGGTGGTTGCGACTTGCGACTGTCCAGTTTGGCTTGTCGACACATTGCCCTCTATTGCCATTAATCATTATGATACCGCACGTGTTCCATAAGTCACATTCATTTGAATTTGTATAGTGTTATATGATGATAAACGAAATACATATAATGAAAATTAATTAACTTATTATAACATTTATGGGGAAAAAAAATATCAATACTAGAAATAGAAATGATAATATCACTATAGTGTTATGTGATGATAAACGAAATACATACAATGAAAATTAATTAAATTATTATAACTATTATGGGGACAAAAAAAACTATCAATACTATAAATAGAAATGATAATATCACTATAGGAACATTTTGCAGTTCACAAACTTATAACTCAATTGAATTGTTTGTATAATTTGTAGGTGCTGCTAATACACATTTTCTTGGGACATTATATGCTAATTTTATCATATCATCATTTATAGCCAGTACAAAGAAAAACTGAATAATCTTTATTGTATCCATCATACCAACGATCCAGCAAGTTGCTCCCATGATAATATGCCTTCTTCTTGGTGTGATAAGCAATAAGCATATAGATCCATAAATCCATTAAAACTTTGTTCTGAGTGCCATAAATTACTTACACAACCCTCCTTAAAAGATCATTCCAAACTTTATACTAGTAATACATAACACTATCATATTTATAAATTAGAGTAGTATATATCTCTATTTGATTTACCACATTCTAAAAAATATTGCACGAACATCAATCTCATTATTTGCATAGTGAAAAAGAAAAAGGTATTTTAAAAAGCAAAACAATCGTATACAGTATACTATACCCCTCTCTATATATAAATGGGACACACGGAGACATAAACGTAACGTTTCAGACCCACTCGTTTCCTTCCTTTTATTATCTCTCTCTATCTCATCTTCCAATGGAGACACGACCATCTTCTTCATCGTCTCTTTCACCGGCGACGAATCTTGATCTCGACAGACTCAAAGCTCTCAAACTCCTCGGAAAAGGCGCAACCGGAACAGTCTTCCTAGTCCACGACTCTGTTTCTGACTCCTCTGTTTCTTCACCATTCGCACTTAAACTCGTCGACAAATCCTCCTCCTCCTCTTCTCTCCGCCGTGCACGTTGGGAAATCCAGATCCTCCGACGTCTCTCCGATGACACAAACACAAACCCGTTTCTCCCAAAACTCTTAGGCTCCACAGAATCCCCTGACTTCATCGCATGGGCTTTGCCTTACTGCTCCGGTGGCGATTTAAACGTCCTCCGTCAACGTCAAAACGACGGCGTTTTCAGCTCCTCCGTTATTAAATTCTACTTAGCTGAGATCGTATGTGCGCTTGACCACCTTCATACAATGGGCATCGCTTACAGAGACTTGAAACCTGAGAACATACTCCTTCAAGAATCGGGTCACGTCACGTTAACCGACTTTGATCTCTCATGTAGCCTCGCTAAACCAACCCGACCCGAGTTCTATCTATCCGACCCAGAACCGGATCCGAGTCATAAGAGAAGTCTGAGTTTGTTCCGGACGAAGAAGAAGAAGAAGTCGAAATCAGCTAGGGTTAACCCGATCACACGCCGGAGACTGAGTTTTTCCGGCGGACAAAGATCGAATTCGTTCGTTGGAACAGATGAGTATATCTCCCCGGAGGTAATCCGCGGCGACGGACACGACTTCGCCGTCGACTGGTGGGCGCTCGGAGTTTTAACGTACGAGATGATGTACGGTGAGACACCGTTCAAAGGAAGGTGCAAAAAGGAAACTTTTCGTAACGTGTTGATGAAGGAACCAGAATTCGCCGGAAAACCGTCGGATTTAACCGATCTTATACGTCGGTTGCTGGTTAAAGATCCGACGAAACGGTTAGGTTTCCGGCGAGGCGCGGCGGAGATAAAGGAGCATGCTTTTTTTAAAGGAGTGAGGTGGGATTTGTTAACGGAGGTGTTGAGACCACCGTTTATTCCGTTAAGAGATGACGGAGGAGAATTGTCGGGAAAAGTAACGGCGGAAAGTGGGTTAGGTGTAAAGGAATGTTTCGAGAGACTGAGAACGCCGCCGCCGTTACCGTTAACGCACGAGTGCTCTGAAAACAATCCCTTTGTTGATTTCTGATCCACGCGTGCGAGAATCTAACACACGTTTAATACTTTTTTTTTTTGTTTTAATAGCAGTTTCTGATTTTGATGTGTATAAAAAAATAATTTGTTAGAACTAGAATCAAGAAAATAAAAATAAAAAGTGATGATATATATATAAAAATTATTCGTAATAAAAGAAATCAATAATCCAAATAACTTAAGGGGGTAACAAAAAAGAAAAGGACTGTGGAATCATAACCACACGGTCAAATTGTTTCGTAAAGAATGGTAGTTGATAATTACTACACTGTTCAAACGATCCACAACGAAAGTGATTTTTATGTTGTTTCAAAAGGACAGTGGTGAGAATACGTACACCTTGTAGGTGGTACTAATGATAGAAGAAAAAAAATAAGTACAATAAAAAGCCACACAGTTAAGCAATTGGTTTGTAAAGTCATCAACAACATTGATGGGAAATATATTTTCGATGATATAAAAAGTTGCGGACTTGCATATGTGTCCATCTAATAGTATTCAATTATCAATATCTAAGGAATATATTTGCTTTTTTTCTTTTTGATGAAGAGAAAATAGAGAGTTTAGAAATGAGAGAATGAGGATAGTAGTAAGAGTTGTTCACGAGCTGAAGTTTATTTAGATTAGAAATAAGACAATAGTTTGGAGATTCACATGGTTGTTTCCCGTGACTCCATATATTTTTGATTTGGACGGTCTGTTGTATATGTGGATGTGTTATACTCGTTTATGAAAAATGATGAAAAAAGATATTATGGAGATGTTATATATAATTGGTGTAATTGATTGAAACATGTTTCATAACGACGGCTTTCTATACAATTCTTTTTTTCTTTTTTTTTTCTACTTTTCTATATACGTCATACGTACATGATTAAATTTCTTGCTTGATGTTGATGATTATAGTGAATCCCGATTTGTTAATCGTAAATGTTATCGGTTTCCCCCATTAAATCATTGTCCAATCATATTAAATCGTCTAAGATGCTAAAATGATATCATCGGAGGAAAAATTGATACGTCGATGTGTGGCTACAATGGACCAATCAATATTCCCCCTATTTTTATATAGAGAATTGTAGGTTGGTATAGTATGTTGAAATATGGGCGAAAAAGTTTGGGTGCATATGAGCAAGTCACGGGTAAAAGATGAAATCTTGGCAATATTAAGAACACACCTACAAGCTAAAAACCTCTATAAGGTTTTGTTTCAAATAAGGTTGTCCTTTTATAAGTTGTTCGGCCAAATATGAATTCACAAGTGAGATACACTCCCCACACCCACACACACATGTACGAGGCTACGAGCTAGAGTTAGATTCTCTTAATGTGAAACATAAAAACGAATTCTATAAACATAATATATCATTTGAAAAAGAAAAAAAAAATTACGATGACTATATTATTTTACAGGTTAGTCAGGAAAGTATGTTGTTTTCATCAGAGGATTAGTTGGTCGACACTCAACAAGAATTGATTAGATTAATTCAACCTTTTTTTTAGGAGCTCACTTGATTATATATGTTTTAGAGAGACACATCCACCATTGACTTGATGATACTTTTTAGTAGTGAGAAGACAAAAAGGAAGGAGAGATAAGGGGACAAAGACTATAACATTTATAAAAAATGACAAAACTAATATTTGATTTTGAAAAGAAGAAGAAAAAAACAGAAGAAATAACAAAACTATATAGGAAGCAAAAGAAAAGACAAATGCTTAGAAAACCACCTCACGTGTTGTGTGTCCTGCCAAACCCATCAGCTATTAAGGAGTTGAAAATTATTAACATTGTGACTATTGTCTTTGTCTAATTATTATATATACTATTCTTCTGTTTACTTAAATAATTTTATTTCGTTAGTTAAAAACTTGTAAGTTTTGGTATCAAACTTTGATAACGATTACACAACGAACACACCACATGCTTCTTTTCCTTCTTCTTTTTCTTTGCTGTACGTTACATGTATCATAATCACGATTTGGTGCTTCATGTCCCATTTCAAGATTTGATCAACCATAAACATCGTTGATAACAAAGCCAATACAGTGATTTAAAAAGGGTAAATACAAAAAAATACATTTGCAGAGAAAACAGTCTCTCCACAGCAACTTTCTCGATTTGTTCAGAGGAAAGTTCTGTGAAGCAAAGAGGTTCCAATGGCCAAACCTGTAATGCACACACACTATGAGATGCTCCTTACGTACTGGTCAAGTGCAGTGTTGAACAACTCCGACCTTGAAAGACCAATGAAACATAGTCAGGGTTTCATCAATGCGATAAGATATTATGATCGGAAGTATGATCAAGATGCAACAGTGTGTGAAGCTTACTTGATTGGAGAGCCTGGGCTGTATATAGGATTTTTTACGACATACTCAACATATAAACTGTAGATGTACTTTAAGGATTCGCGTAAATCTCCCGTCTTTGGATGAGTTACTAAGATGATCTGCAAAAGAATAGAAACATGTTGTGGTTTAAGCATCTAGATGTCCGTTTAGTATTGTGGTAAAAAACAACTATGGAATATTCACTTATGTCTGCAAGCAAAGCTAGCTTCCAGCTAAAAAAAATTATCTTGTAAGACTCCATCTATGTATGTATATACACATATAAATGAATCAAGGCAGCCAATCTCAGTTTCTCCCCTGGTTATTATTAGTACTAGAATGCTTAGCCAACAAATCCGGACCGACGCTGTAAGAACCATGTATGTTCTGAATCAACAATTCTCATGTCCAGGGGAAGAACTAACCATACAGTGCAAGAATAGGGTTCTGTCCTGTTGATTAAATTTGTGACTCGACCCCTAACGTTATGTTCTTACAGATGATTCACAATCTATAATTAAAAACAGTGACCATCCATGAACCATCTCCTCAAGCTGGTTCAAACATAATAATATCTGTTGAGACATAACTTGGCTAGTTAGCTCAGACTGTTTTACACTGAGAAAACGACTTACTATTCTCATTGCTCCTCCTACACGACAACATGTCTAAATACACTAGTAAAATTTCTCGTTACGTACTCGTCTCCCTAGTTCTCATATTCTTCTATATAGTAACTCCTAAAACTCTCCATGTCTCTTAACTACACACTAAGATACTGACTTTGAGGTTGAAATTTAGAAGATACAGTTCTTATAATTCATTCAAAATCCCTAAACAATAAGCCAGATTCCAAATAAATCTTAATACTTATCATACTGAAACTACATGATGGACATCTAAGAGCAGTGAAGCTAACCTTGATACCAGAGGGAGTCTCCATGAAGCTTAGCTTGTAAGTGTTGGTACGGAAACTGTGGAAAGAGCAACCTTGTCCTGGCAACTGTGGAACCCCTAGATTCCCCTTATCCGCACTATACAAAATCAAAATCACAAAATCATAAGATCTAACCAAATCTATGGAATCATCAAATCTCACAAACACAAACATAAATTACTTGGGATCAAACTAATCAGCAAATCAAATCGAAACGATGCACACAAAGCACAGCCATTCAAATTCCGATCAAATCGAAATGGTCAAATCTAGCTAAATGAATAGTGAGAAAATCTAACTTGACTGGATCCATCTTTGCGGTGAGTGATTTGAGAGAGAAGAGGAGACCAAACATGAGCTTGTGATCTTGCTGAGGGTTAAGCGTATGAAGAGGCCGATTCCATTCTTTGTAGAGAAGACACACACCGTTACGGTTGAAAACGTACATCATGTGCGCGTTGTTTCCACTCGCCGTCGGAACCGGCGGCGACGGACTTATCTCGGATCCACCGAAGAATTGCATTCTTCCGTCTTCTCCGGCGATAGACGAGAGAGAGAGAATCAAATCAAAAGATCAAGCTGAGAGAGATCAGAGCAACGTCAGAACGAAACAGCTTTTTTTTTCTTTTTTTTTTCTTACTTTTTTGGGCTTCAAATGAGCCGTACAATAAACCCTAGAAGAATAGGCTCTTAGTGGGCCAAAGCCATATAAACAACAACAATGTTAAGACCAAAGACCGGCTTTGTAAACCGGTGGTCTCGGATTCTCACACATGGTAGGCATGTTATAGAGCTCTCAATCTCTCATTACCTGTTTATAAACTTATGTTAATTAAATGACAATTTTTTTTCTTCTGAAGCCACATAATCACTGATGAATCATTAATCTAGTTAGTATTTAAGAAAAGGGACTAATAAAAGTGCAAACAACCAAAAGGACTTTCGAATGCATTTTTAAGAAGATAAAACTAAGAAAGTGGGAAAGAATCTAAATAGGTGGCTTACTAATTCTAGGAAGAGGATCTTCACCCCTAAGTTCCACGTGAGATTGTGCTTCTTCTGTTGTATTCCACCTCGATTCTCACATTCTCATAAAACCTTATCTTATATTTATGGATATTGTTATTTTCTTTGTTCCAAAGTAACAACTACTTTCTTGACACCACAATATCTTCTTACGAAATAAATGTTAGAAAACAATTTTTAGCTGAAACTTAGTAATTTATATATTAAGGAACCCTGTCGTATATAACTAGTTAATTAGTTTGTGATGGCCATTTGAAAAAATTCAAGCGTTTTCAAAGTTTGACTTATCAAATTAATTTATCCATAATATTTAAAAATATTAAAATTTTGTTCGTTTTTAATTGTTGTTATGGATAAAGAGATGTTCCTCTCAAATCAGTGAGAAACAAATGACGCATCTGACGATAACGCTTATCAAATTTACGATATAAGAAAAGGATTACTGAAGAAATATCATGATAAGGCCATAAAATCTACATTAATTATCATATATAAGAGACATGTTAATTCTTTTGTTTCTAGTTAATCTATAATTATTTATATGTTAACCAAGGATAAATGATTTTTTACAAACAAAAATATGGAAAGAGAATACGATCCATAGCAAAATCATCTAGATAATGCTCACTAACAGATTACTTATATTTTTTATAGAACACCTAAACTTATCATTTCATATTTACTTCTTATTTGTTGACTCGTATACTCTTTTTATTTTATTTTTTCACTTCACTAGAGAGTTGAATATGCTTTTGGCTGTACGAATTTTGATTGCAAAGATTTAAGTCATATGAATTTTGACATTAGTTAAGATTAAATTGTACTTAATTTAACTATAGACAATGTAACAATGAAAAATTTACACAAATTATTATAATTAAATTAAATACTTATGCAATCAGCATATAATTTTATATTAATTAAGAATTAGATAGTTATAAAAAAAATTTAAAGATTAGTTTATTAAACTTTAATGAATTTTTATATGAGGTACTTCGTCGATCTATCTTCTAAAAAGATCATCTAGATAGCAAAATCTTTTGTGCACCCAGACAAAACAAAAAGCTAACATAGATGTTATGAGTCGAATTACATATTTATCAGATTTGTTCATCTTTTCATCAAATTCAATATTTGTTTTTTTTTCTCTTTTACGTGGAGAAATAATTCATAAAAAGATTAGAAGAAAAAAACAATTTTTTTTAATGAATGAAACTTTATATAGTTAGATTAATACGAAAAATGTCATACAAACAAAATAAGACAAACAAAGTTGTTAAAAGACATTCCAAACATACAAACAAAATAATGCTAATGTTTGAGTTTGATAAATATCCCAAATCAATAGAGAGTCATCATACATCTCCATATCCTTCTATAGATCTTCAGATTTCGTCACAAAATCAAATAATTAATCAAGATCAAATTCTTGATTGCACCCATCGAAGTTCCCAAGTAAACCGTCGTCGTTTGCTATGGATTGTTGTTCATCAATATTGTTTTGAAACCCTTGGACTTCACACTTAAATCATTCAACTATAAATTTTTCCATAAAACTTCAGAATTCGTATCATTATAAAAAATTTAATCATCAACATCAAGCTCTTCATTGAAGCTCCCAACTAAATTGATTTCGTAGGCAGAAACCCCTAGGGTTTGTTGTTCTTCACTGTTCTTGTCTTGAAACCCTTGGACGTTCACAGATACATCATCTACTTCAACACACAGACTTGACAAACATGGTTGATGATTTAGGGTTTGCTGCTGATGAGTTACATCCACACAATCTCTTTGCTTCTTTTCCTAACTCCTTCAGGTGTAACATCTTCGTCATTAAATCAATCGCGGCACCCAAATCCTCCGGATTCTCTGAATCGGCGAGACTCTCATCTTCCCACCAAAACCCTAATCTTTCATCATCATCCGAGGAGGAGTCTTATCCGCGAGGAAAGCTGCAACAACACTATTGACAAAGGAGTGGCCAAAAGTGTAGAAAGCGACATGTGAATTAGAAGAAACCGGAGTCCCTAAAATCACAATATGAGCGTCGGAAAGAAGATAAAGCTCTGAGGCTTTGCTTTAAAGACCCTTACGACTTTTTGAGATAGCAACTGCTCGTGGATCTTTCTTCTCTATCTTCTTCCTTGTATCGATCTTCCTCTTCAACTCACTCATTCTGATGTTTTCTCAGTTTCACGGACAAAGAGAACAGAGACAATAAGACTCTAAGNTTTTTTTTTTTTTTTTTTTTTTTACCGAAAAATGTGATAAAAAAATCAATTTTCAATTAACTGAAATTTGTATTTAATGAATTGATCAATTATTTTATAGGAAGTTGATTTTTATTTTCCTTATTTTTAAATCAGGTTTGCAAGAAACGTACAATAAGATTGTGAAGATTTTTAAATTAGTTATGAGAATTGATTGAAAGCCAAAAATCTGAATGAAATAAAAACTATGAGAACTGTTAACTTTTACAGCATTTAAAAGTGCACACTAACCAGTTCTATAGGTTTATCGAGTTAAATTTTTTAAACCATGAATCATTTAGTAAAAAAAATTATTGTCCGCATATAAAAAGAAAAATTACTTTCTCACATGAACATAATTTTCTCTAACTTAAATGTAACTGGAGTTCATAAGTTCATTTTAGCCACTATGAAAATATTATTAATTTACTTTAGGTAATAAAAATGTATTTTTATATATCACAGAACAGCATACTGTTTGTCAAAGACTCAAACTCCACTTAACGGTGATTTCGTGTCTCACTTCAATGTTCCAAAAGCAGTGTAAGCATTCTTCATGATGAACATATTTGATAATCCAATAATGAAATGTACATGTTACAAAAACAAATCAAAAAGGAGATTTTAAAATTTTAATACATAAAATTTTCTCCGAATCACACGATTAAACAATTAATCTGATATACTAGATCACATTCAACCAGTCTGATTAACCAATCAAACCGGTTTGAAAACCACTATCGCATACATCGTATGGTACTTCTTTAAATAGATAGAACGTTTAAATCTATTCCACTTTATAGCATTCGTTATTTTTTTGGAATAGTATAAAAAGTTTATGTATTTTCATACTCCAATTAAGAGGGTATGATTCAACATTGTTTTACCAGTTAGAGTGGTAAATTTAAATTTACTAAATTTAATATATGAATTTACTCAATATTAAAATAAGATAGAAATTTAACATAATCTTTTAGGATATGAAAATACCGATTTTTTTCGATTGGACCGTTTAAGTTGTTTTCCAAAACAAGCAATATAACGTAGTTATTGAAATATGAGTTCGGATATGTATTACTAGTCGTATACTTGTATGCATTATTATCCTGAATTTAGAGTTAACGTCTCAGAAATTCCTAAAATAATTTGACAAATCTCCTATCTTCCTCCCTATTCTTCATACCTTCACCTTTTCTAATAAGAGGTGGTGAGACGATTTTAGCTTTACAATTTAATTGATTTAGATTAAATTTTTTAAATAAAAAAGCGAACCCAGCTCTCTTTCGACCCGAGAGAAACCCGACCTGTGAGTTCCTCTCATCCCAACCGCCGGCGATTCTTCCGACGTCGGAGCTCCTACTGTTGTCGTTATTAACCAACTCGAGTTGAATCAAGTTGTTCGTCGGAGCTCTCTTTCAACCCGAGAAACCCGACCTGGTTACTCACCTCTCAACCCAGCCGCCGGCGATTGTTCCGTCGTCGGAGCTCCTACTGCTGTCGTTCTTCACCAATTCGACTTGAATCAAGTTGTTCTTCAAAATGCTGGTGCGTTACTTCTCATTAGAGTAGCTTTTGGTTGAATTTGTTTTTGATTTGTAAATTCAGAAATTCAATTGGGTTTAGATCGAAGAAAGCTTGGCACATTGGGTGTTTTACAAAGGTTTATTGGTCGATTGAGCTATCTATTAGATAAGAAATGGATTTGGCTTTCGATTTCAGTGAATTAAGGAGATTAGAACTCGTTTACCATTCGATTCGATTTTGATATGAGAGAGAGAATGTGGTGAAACTGGTAATACTGGTATATTTAGTAAAACTAGTAAAACTAGTAGTAGTACTAATTATGATTTTTTTATATTGGTTGGTTTGGCAGGATACAATATGCGAGAACGTCAGCCTACATTTTAAATTTGAAGGACGCATGTATAGTATAATGTTCAAGAGGAATATAACATTGTTGATGTTAAAAGCAAGGATACAAAAGAAGATTGGGTTTGTTGAAAGTAACGTTCAGTTGCAGCTGAGCTACAAGCCACTACTGGTAGAAACAGTTGAGCATTGTGAGCTTAATGATGATGAGGATGTTAATGTTTATCTAGACTCTGTTAATTATGAGAAGCGAAGATGTATGTTGTTTGTGAATGTCATCCCTTCTGAGCCTCAGCCTGAGCAAGTTCCCATAGCGCCCACAGTGCCCACAATGCCCATAGTGGACCAAAGTTCTGTCGGTATGAACTTTGAAAACCAACATGCGAAGGATGGTGAAATCGGACCTAACGCCATTGTTGTCTACGTAGGCAAAGAAAAGGCTGTAGAGGGTGATTCTAATAAAGAGGGTGAATCTGAATCACGTGATGAAGGTGATGTNGCTTTTGGTTGAATTTGTTTTTGATTTGTAAATTCAGAAATTCAATTGGGTTTAGATCGAAGAAAGCTTGGCACATTGGGTGTTTTACAAAGGTTTATTGGTCGATTGAGCTATCTATTAGATAAGAAATGGATTTGGCTTTCGATTTCAGTGAATTAAGGAGATTAGAACTCGTTTACCATTCGATTCGATTTTGATATGAGAGAGAGAATGTGGTGAAACTGGTAATACTGGTATATTTAGTAAAACTAGTAAAACTAGTAGTAGTACTAATTATGATTTTTTTATATTGGTTGGTTTGGCAGGATACAATATGCGAGAACGTCAGCCTACATTTTAAATTTGAAGGACGCATGTATAGTATAATGTTCAAGAGGAATATAACATTGTTGATGTTAAAAGCAAGGATACAAAGGAAGATTGGGTTTGTTGAAAGTAACGTTCAGTTGCAGCTGAGCTACAAGCCACTACTGGTAGAAACAGTTGAGCATTGTGAGCTTAATGATGATGAGGATGTTAATGTTTATCTAGACTCTGTTAATTATGAGAAGCGAAGATGTATGTTGTTTGTGAATGTCATCCCTTCTGAGCCTCAGCCTGAGCAAGTTCCCATAGTGCCCACAGTGCCCACAATGCCCATAGTGGACCAAAGTTCTGTCGGTATGAACTTTGAAAACCAACATGCGAAGGATGGTGAAATCGGACCTAACGCCATTGTTGTCTACGTAGGCAAAGAAAAGGCTGTAGAGGGTGATTCTAATAAAGAGGGTGAAGCTGAATCACGTGATGAAGGTGATGAATATACTGAGCCACGCCCTGTTGTAGAACCGTGTAAGTATATTGAACCATGGGATGACGGTTTGGATCTGACTAAACTTCAAGAATTTCCAAACAAGAAGGCATTGCAAGATGTGGTGGATAGAGCTTCATTCGCTAACTGTTTTAGTTTTGAAATAGTAAAGTCGGACAAGGTGCGTTATGTGGTCAAATGTCCTAAAGAAGGATGTAACTGGGGTTTACGAGGTGGTAGGATTCGAGGTACAGATATTTTCTCGATTAGAAGGCACAACAAGATGCATACATGCTCTCGGGCTAGTCAAAGTTCAAGCAATAGTAAGAGGCAAGGCACTCCACAATTAGTTGCTTCTCTTTTACATGGTGATTATCCAGGGCAAATGGAAACTCCACCTCCGAAAATTATCATGGATCTTGTCAAGACAAAATTAGGTGTTGATATATCATATTCCACGGCGTTGAGAGGGAAAAATCAAGCTGTTACTGATTTGAAAGGTAGCCCAGAAGAAAGCTACAAGATGCTGCGATTTTATCTGCACATGTTAGAGAAGGTTAATCATGGTACAAGATCATATGTGCATTTCAATGAGAATAATAAATTCATGTACTTGTTCATAGCTTTGGGAGCTAGCATTGAAGGATTTAAAGTCATGAGGAAAGTTATAACTATGGATGCAACTTTTCTAAAGAACGGATATAAGGGTGTTCTTGTTTTTGCGTCGGCTCAAGATCCTAACCGTCACCATTATCCCTTGACGTTTGGTGTTCTTGATGGTGAGAATGATGCAAGTTGGAATTGGTTTTTGGAGATGTAGAAAAATCGTTGTTGGGGATTCTTCTGAAATAGTATTTATGACTGACAGAAATACAAGTCTCATTACAACCATAGCTAATGTATATCCTCTAGCTCATCATGGTTTTTGTATCTGGCATTTATCCCAAAATGTGAAAGGTTATGCTCGTAACGTCAACAAAGACGTTGTTGCATGGAGATTCATGGAGTGTAGTAGGTTTTACACAGTGGCTGAGTTCAACATTGCTTACGCTTCTTTTACGACAAGATATCCTTCTGCTGCCAAGTATCTTGAAGAATCTACCCAGAAAGAAAGATGGGCAAGATGTGTTTTTCCAGGAGATAGATACAACCTAGACACAAGCAACTGTGTTGAATCGTTGAACATCGTATTTAAAGATGCAAGGAGGTACTCCTTGATACCCATGCTTGATGCAATACTTAAAAAATTCTCTGAATGGTTTAATGAACATCGGAAAGATGCTGTGTCTGGATCAGTCGCAAATAAATTGGTGCCTTTAGTGGAGAACTACTTACATGATTTATGGGCAACTGCTGAGAAACTAAAGGTGATAGAGCTAAATGGTTTCGAACTTGAATACAATGTCATTGACAGTGACGGAAAGCCTTATTTGGTGAAGTTGCGATTGAGAAGTTGCAGTTGCAGGTTTTTCGATATACAAAAGTATCCTTGTGTGCATGCATTGGCGTCTTTCATTACATTCCAAAAATATGGAGGTAAGGATATCGAGTTACATGAGTTGTGTTCTAAGTATTATTGGACGGAGCTGTGGGCAATTGCATATTGCAGGACAATTTATTTAGTACCTGATAAGTCTCGATGGGATGTCCTGGATGAAGTCCAAGATATGCAGATCATGCCTCCGAATCGGAAAATAAAAGGGGGAAGAAAGAAAACAAAAAGGTATGCATCTGCTGGAGAAAAACGACCAAAGACTCGACCTAGGACGCAGAATAAAAGGCGCCGGAGACAAGGACTCCAATGGTTGTTATTTGGAGATAATGTTCATGTTTGATTCACCTCTTCATGTATCAATTGTGTTTTGTTTGAAACTTAATGTAAAAATTGGTTTGAAACTTAATTTGAAACTTAATTTGAAGTCTAATAATGTTTTCTTCTTTCAAAATGTGTATATAAGAGAGTAGAACTGGCACAACTAAGATAAAACTGGTAAAAATAATAAAATTGGTACTACCTAAAACCAATACATATTGTATAATACATGTGTATAAATGTTCTACATAGGTTTCTACTATAGGTGAATAATTTTCGAAAATCTACTAAATTTAAATTATTTATGAAAGAATTTCAACAAATGTTTCGAAACACTTTTAATGTCACTTTGTAAATAATTACCAAGTAAGCATGAAAAAGTTATAGAATTATAAGTTTTAACTTATGAAGTTGCAAAAAGATTGTAATTGTATGTTAGTTAAGTTTAATCAACTGTAAAACTAAAAAAAGTAATGCTAAGGTTTAGTATAACTAATTAAACTGAGAAACCTCTAAAGTACAACTATTTGCAAGTTTAGTGCAACTGCATTAATCGGTAAAACTGTGTGTGAACACACAGTGTGAACCCACAGTGTGAACCCACACATCTTTTACACGTGGCCAGAATTTCGTTTTTTCTTTCTTTCTTCACCACACACCACAGCCCCGAAGATTTATCTTCCTCATATCCATTCATTCATTTTCTTTGAAACCTAAAGTACACCTTCTCTCCTTCTCTCATCTTCAAAGTCGAATTCTAGATCAATTTATCTCCTTCTCAAACTATGGAACAATTTGAGTCTGACCCATACTATGCTGATCAGAAGAGGGCGAGGAAGTTAGAAGCGTGGCGACAAGCCATAGCCGATGGTGATTTGGGCATGCCTCGAATTTGCCCATGTGGCGAACGAATCGTCAATGAGATCTCTCCAACAGAAACAGAGAAAAAGAGATGGTTTACTTGCGTTAAGTATAAGGTAAATTAAATTAAATCAAATACAATTGAGAGACATGAGTATGATGTCTGTTCGTTGATATATTTTGCAGGATGATGGATTGCACAGGCGGAAAAATTGGGCTGATGCAATTGAAGAAGAAACCCAAACCTTAAGGAAGGATGTTGATAACCATTGGGAGAGATTGAAGGAATTTGAACCCCATCATACTCAGATCTATAATTTGCAGATGCAGCTTAAGGAGAAGAGTGATGAGATTGCCAAACTAAGGGAGGAGGTGGCGTTGCTTACCACTCGAGTCGATCTCCTGGATAGGTTGTGTTTCGATTGATATTATATGAGTTGATCTTATCTTTTCCTTGAATTCTCTTGTTGAATCAGTTTCTTATCTTTCATTTGACTTCTCTTGTTGAATCATGATGTTCTATCTCTCTTTTATGTGATTTCTAGGATTATGCCTCCTTCTTGAATTGGATCATGTTCTATATTTTTCTTATATGAATTCTCTAGTTTTGTTTAGTTTTACGTAGTTTTACCAAAAATACGAACGACAAATCCAAGAAAATAACGTAGTTTTACATAGTTTTACTAGTAATACCAGTACCAATCGCAAAACCAAGAAAATAA